>NC_056737.1:1637908406-1637975906 GCF_019279795.1 Protopterus annectens | reverse complement strand
TTCAAAGACAGGTTGTCTGATCATTCATTGGAACCCAAGCTCTGTCATGTGGAAGCATTTACTCTCCCCTGAGGGTGGAACAATGAAGATCCACTCTTGCCAAGTCAAAAACGTCTCTGTAGTATGTTGAGCTAGTAATTACCAAGATAGAAAAGGGAAATGTGGCCTTCACTTCTGTCTCTGAAGTTTTCTACTGTCTTCTGTAGAGAACACACCAGAGCACTGTTAGCAGTCCAAAAATAAAGGGCAATGAGCTGAGCAACTAGTTATTTAATGTCTTGAAAGCTTAGCCCCCCCAGGAGATGGCCATTTAAAATCCATCTTATTCCTTACATAAGTCAGGAAACAGAGAAGACCCATTGATCCTTCAAAGGATCTTAAGCTCAGGTAGGTGTTACATGGAAGATTGTACTTTCTTGAGAAAGACTGGTGTACTGCATACCCTTTCCAAAAGCCAATGTAGTCCTTATATTGTGCTGAATCATTGAGAGACCATGGGCTTTATATCATTATTCTACTTCTTTTTAATCTCTTTTTGTCTTTCGTGGATTGTTCTTTATAATGCTTTCAACAGCCCAGCAATGAAGAGCACCAAATTATGCAAACCTCCAGTTACTTTAAAAGCTGTGAGGTTCCATCTCCAGAAAATTAACCAGCTAGAATCCAGCCTACTTCTCTGTGAAGTCAACTAACCAAAAGAGGCACAGAACCAGGGGTCAGGTACCTGTCACTTTGAAGCTTCTACCCTCATAAGAGACTTTTAACCAGCAGACCCAATTCCAAGAAGCTAATGAAGTTGTTCGTGATCTTCTCACTCTTCTCTGTCCTGTTTTGTTTTCTTTTGTGGGTTGTCTTGTCGAATACTGTCAGCAGTCTGGCAGCGAGACATACTGAACTGAAAAAAAAAACTCCATTAACTAATGTTTGTGAGACTCAACATAGAGGAATCCAGTCAACTAAATTCCAGCCTATGATCCAGCAGAAAGAGGCTGATCAAAATTCAGGCACTCCAATCCTTCAACTGACCCCCAAATCTAGTATCTGCCACTTGGAAGCAGAGGTTGTGATATAGTACACTATAGTCTCATCCATAGGGAGCCCTCAAAGTTCATTATATAAACTGTCTTCTGATAATTCACTGTAATCATTGATGTCTTGTCTGGATTGCATGTTAGAGGGCTGTGAGCAAACTAGAAATGAATGTCACCAAACTGAACAAACCTTCACTTCTTAAGAGCCTTCAAGTCTTTACTCCCACTAGAAGTGACCAATCAAAATTCATCCTATACCCCCATGGAAATTAACAGATCAAAATCAGGCACACCAATCCTTCAGTGGAATCTAAGCTCATGCAGCTGCCACACGGAAGCCTCTACTGGCAGCACAGGTTATGCACCAAGGAATGTTTGTGCATTGAATCAGAAAGAATCTTAATTAAAAGAGCTTTGTGGGCCAGCCTTCATTCTCTGTAGTTTCCTGTTGATGACAGGTTGAAAGGTATATACTAGGCTAATGACCAGTGAGACCTTTATAAGCCTAACCATGCAACCCCAATGTATCCCACAGTCTATTTTGCCTTAGATATTGTTTTAAGGGGTGTATGTCACTTAGGGCATGATTTAACTCATGCCTCTGTCCATCAGAAACATGGTGAATTTCTGATTTCCCATCCACTGGTCCAGGTTATGCTTAAATAAGGTTTAGGGAAGGTGGTCACATGAATGGGAAGCCTATTCCAGAGAATGGGAATTCCCTTAGATACAAACCTGTCCCACTAACATGTCCTATTTAAATTAGAAGCAAAGTTTAAATGTTTGGATCTAGTAGATGTTATGGTGTTTGCCTTGCAAATATGCAAAAGGTCCATCAGGGCAGGATCCAAGGATGCCTAGCATGCCGGACATAAATGGTCTATCAGCAGTCTGTAGCAAGCAGAGTACACGGATGGGGCTTTGGGTCTATCTGCATAGGGCATTGTATTTGCAGCCTGTAATCTTTTTTTGAGGAACCTTTATGTATGTTCCAGATGTTGCATGTAGCTGGTCAAGTACATACTGAAGGGGGCATTATACTCAGTGATGGTTCTGATGAGGACTGGGTTTAGTGGCACAATGACTTCTTTGGACCTAGATGCCATGTCCTTACTTATAAGTTGCGGAACACAGAATGATTTTCTTTCCCCCTTAGACACAAGTTGGTTGAAAGCCAGATTACTATCTACATAAGCACTTAAATCCCAGACAGCTGTGTCTATCTTTTTGGGGTGTTTTATTGATGAGGTAGTTTTATTGGGATGCCTGACTGCCCACAAGATATTTTTATGACATTTTTGGTGATGAGTTTTAAACAGTGGCTTTGCACTAGTCATTTCTGTGTGTTAGACGTTTGTATAAAATTTTTGTATCTTGATGGGGGGGGGGTCTATGATTGCCCCCAGCTTGCAATCATCTGCAGACTTGGTAAGCCAGAGATCCTTGAGACTGACCGTGACTTCTGAGAAACAGATGCTAAAAAGTAGTGGACCCAGTACAGAGCCCTGGGGAATTCCACTGGCCAGCAGCCTCTTTGTGGCAGTGGTTTCTCCAGTCCTAACCTCCTGGGTCCCATCTGAGAGACAGCTGTCTATCTAGTGGGTTTGTTTACAATGCCTAATTGGGGCATGGTATCAAATGCCTTAGCTAGGTCAACATAGGCAGTAAGCACCATTTTGCTCTCATCCAGTGCCTTGGTGACCTTCTCAATGAAGTCCAGAAGGTTCAGTAGACATAACCTACCTTTGACAAAACCTAAACTTGGTTCATTGACTGAAGGTTTCCAATATCATTGTTAATCACTTCTATGATAATTCTTTCTATGGCTTTGCATATTAGTCTAGTCATACTAATTGTTCTGCAGTTCTTGGGATCCATTGATGGTCCACCCTTATGTAGAGGGTTCACTGTTTCAATCCTCCATTCGCATGCCACAAATCCTATTCGGAGGCTGTGGTTGAATAGTGACACCAGTCGTTTTGGTAGGTCATATTTCAGGCAATTTAGAAGAAATGCTGGGACATTATCAGAGCCTATTGATGCAATATTCTTGGCTTTAGAAAGTACCTTTAAGACCTGTTCCCTACTGATAATTAGAGGGGTTATGTTAAATGGTATTTTCTGGGGGTGGGTGTGGGTGAGAGGGAGTTAAACTTGGAGCTATAAGCCAGACAATTTGCTATACCTCCCAGTTTTATGAATGTGGCTTCATTTACCAGCTGTTTGGCACACTGTTGTGTGCTGTCTTAGATGTTTCAGACATAGCTGAAGAAGGCCTTATGGTTGTCTTTGGCTTGAGATATTATCTTAACCTCAAAAACTTGCTTTGTTGAACTTAATTAGTCGTCTTAGCTGTATATTCAGTTTCATAGGTTCATAGGTGTGTACTAGGCTAATGGCCCTAAAGCCTTTACAAGCCTAGCCCATAGGATTACCCTGGCATCGTGCCACCCGACCTTAGTTCCCAGTGCCTTTATCGAGTACAGTCACTGGAGTGATCCCCAGGGAGAATTTTCTATTTCCCATCCACTCATCAAGATTTTTCTTGAAGAGGGCCAGTGAGGTGCTCTGTTTGACATGTATGGGAAGTCTATTCCATAGAATGGGCAGTCTCTGGGTTATGAACCTGTCCCTCCAGCATGTTCTGTTGATTGTGGTAATGAGGTTGAGGTCTCTGGAGCATGTTGTGTGCAGGGATTGGGATTTCTTTAGATGTAGCATTTCTAACAGAGCTGGGTCAGACGTGGCTTTGTAAGTCAAGCAGAAATCGCCTCTAAGTAAGCGATATGAGACAGAGAATAGTTGGAGTTTTTTGAGTCTGTCCATATAAGGCAAGTGTTTAAGGCCTAGGATCCTCTTTGTGAGGTACTTTTGCAGCCTCTCCAGTTGTTGCAGGTGTCTAGTGAGGTACATGCCAAATGGGGCATTGTACTCGATGATTGGCCTAATGAGGGAAGAGTAGATGGAGGCAATGACTTCTTTCTTCCTGGATGCAAAACCGTTAGTAATAAGATGTGCCACATAGAAGGACTTTCTGATCATAGTGGCAATGTGGTGGTCAAAAGAGAGGTTTTCTGTGTTCATTGGACTACCATCAATGTGGTAATTCATGGGATCCAGGTTTTTCCCACAGGGGATGATAATACGTTTTTTGTCATTGAGCTTAAGGCTATGGTTCTGACACCAGTCATTGGTCTCAGTGCGCCCTTTCTATAGGATGTCAACATCACTTGGGAAGATAATAATAGCTCCCAACTTGCAATCATCTGTGAACTATGTCAGCCAGTGTCTCTTCGTGTTGGCCTGGACTTCAGAGAAGTAGATACCAAACAGGAGATGACCCAGAACTGAGACCTGTGGGACTCCACTCATGACTGGTCAGCAGTCTGACTTGGAGTCAGCTACTTTTACACTATGGGTTCTATCTGTGAGCCAGTTTGTAATCCACCTAGTGATATAGGGGTTGATGCCTAGCTTAATGAGTTTTTCTATGATTCCTGAGTGGGGAATAGTATTAAAGGCCTTGGCCAGATCAAGGTAGGCTGTATGAACCACCTTGCCTTCATCCACAGCTCTGGTGACTCAAGGAAGTCAACCAGGTTGAGCAGGCATGATCTACCCTTCACAAAGCCAAACTGCGTGTAATCCAGAGTGTGGAGATTCCCTATATCCTTGTTTATTAGGTTCATGATGATCCTTTCCATAGCTTTGCATACCGGACTTGTCAGGCTAATGGGGTGATAGTTCCCAGGGTCTGTAGTCACTCCTCCTTTGTGGAGAAGGGATGACTGTAGCAGTGCACCATTTGGTAGGGCAAAGCCTGAGGTGAGGCTGTGATTTAACAGGGCACACAGGTGAGGTGCCAGTTCACTTTGTAATTCATGTAGAATACAGCCAGGGATATTGTCAGGTCCCATAGAAGCTGTATTCTTGGCCTCGGACAGTGATGTTTTAACCTGTGCAGCAGTAATACTGGGTGCCTGCCAATCTACTGGTATTGTGATTGATCCTTTGGTGGGGGAGAGAGGGGTAAAGTTGGCACTGAATCTGTCACCAGTATATTGGCAATATCTGTTTGCTCAGTATACGAGGTACCATTGTACAGCAGCTCAGAGCAAATCTGGGTATTGCCATGGAGATTCTTTACATAACTATAAAAGGCCTTGTGGTTGTCTTTACTATCTGCTGAAATTCTGTTTTCATAGCTAGCTTTATAGGATTTGATGAGGGATCTCAACTTTTTGTTGAGGCTGATAAGGGAGTTTTTCTAGTCCTGGGACTTCACCTTATTCCACATCAGTTTTCTCCTTCTGTTGTAGAGTTTGTTTATGGCAGAGGCCCACCAGATTGGCTTCCTTTTTTTGGACGAGAGCATCTTGGTTCTATTGGGTATGGCGAGATACATGCATATGTGTGCGTCTTCGTACAGTGCATTGGTGTATAATTCAGCGGTCATACAACTACTCTCCATTTGCATGGGTGCTGTGAAGTTAGCCACCTCTGTTTTTAGGATCCCAGAGTTAGCTTTAGAGAAGCTTTTTATGGTGATTACCTTTGCAGTGGGGGTGGGACAGATGTGGATTTTCAAGATGATTTGTTTGTGGTCAGATCTAACCAGTGGGGAGTTGACTTCTGGTGTAGAGCAATGGTCACCCATGTTAGTAATGACCAGGTCAATGATGTTGCTAAGAAGGGGGTAAGAAAGAGCTGGTCCAGGGCATTAGAATTAATGAATTCCAGGAAATGTTGGACAAGTGTATTGGTACATGAGTAGTTTTCCCAGTTAATGGAGGGGTATACCCAGTATGAGTGTTAGGTTGGACCTTAAAGTGCTTAGGAATGTGGAGTGTAAGTCTTGGGACATGGTTGGGGACCTATAGCAGGCTATGGCCTGAATTGCTGTCTTGCCCAGTGTTAGCTGTACCTGAAGAGAGATTTTATCTTTTTTTGGTATTACACTTTCTAATTGGCATGATTTTTTTTTTCTTTTGCTGTTCAACCTGTTTAATTTTGGATTCTACCAGTGTGGTTTCTTTTTAAGTTAGTTTTGAGCTTACTTCGGGTAGGTACAGCTATCTCTATGCAATCATTAACATGGATGTACAGCGCTTCAGTGAATAATTCTGCATAGGCTGCTGTGTTACTTGGGTTTGAGATTCTTGTAATTGTAACAGGTTATCACTTAATAAAAGGTTGTTTGCCTTGCTTTGCCTTAGAGTGGTTCCTAACTGTGTCAGGATTTACTGGAGTTGCAGAATTGTTTTTTTATTTTTAAGGATACCGCTTTGTAGACTGAACTTACCAGAGAAGACACAACACTGGGGGTAGGATGGGGGGGGGTGAGAGGTGATGCATTGTTCTCCCCTGTTTGTAAGTACCAGGTCCAATATGTTTGTACCTCTGGTAGGCATATTTATTTATTTTATTTTACATTTGTTGACTAGAGTAGCATGGCTGGGCACAAAGACCCCTTTTCAGCGAAGGCCCGGGAAAAAAAGCTCCAGTATATGCAGTAATTTTAAGATATGCAATATCAACAATGTCAGGCAGAATACAATTAAAATAAATTTTACAGTGTCCAAAATAGATAAGATAGTAACTATACATGCAATAGTAAGGCTTCTTATATTAAGTACGTTCTGTACAGATATAGTTAAATAACTATGCAGCAGGACAGATGTCACAATACAGAATATTGTTTTATTTACAAGGTGTGGAATGCAAAAGGTTGTTTAAATTATGAGATATAAATGAAATGAGTGGTAAAAGAGTTAAGAGAGGCAGTGGGTGGTGTGGATGAATACAAAGTGATAGCTGGTAACAGAGCAGAGGAGGACAGGGGTATAGTAGATGAACAGGAAGAAAGCAGAAATGTCATACTTCTGGAGATGTACAACTACAGAGTCAGGATGTTGACGTGTTTTCTTAGATGTGTTTTAAATGCCTGTTGGCTTTCAAGAAACTTGAGAGCAAGTGAGAGGGCATTCCAGAGGGCAGCTACAGAGTTTGAATATAAGGAGGCTCCCAATGCATTTTGGGCTTTAATGGCAGAGAGGAGGAGTTTGTCTTTAGAGTGAAGAGCTTTGGTAGGGTGTTAGTGTTGAGCATGCCTTTTAGTAACAGATACTTATCAGAGTAGTACATTAGAGTATGAGCTAGTAGTAGCTGACTATACTGGAGGTGATGTAGGAGTTCAGTATAATTTAGTTGTTTAATGGCAGAACACTGATGAATTTTAAAGGCGTGACTTTCAGCAAAGTGAACTATTTTAATGTAGCATTGTTCCAGCTTTCTTTGTGTTGATGTTTGTAGATTAGTAAAGAATGGGGAGGCATACAGTAGTGTAAGCTGGAGGTAGGCTTGTGCTATGGTTTCTTTAGTTCTGTTAGGTATGGTTTTGTTCTATACAAGAGGCCGAGCTTTTGGTGGGTTTTTAATAACAGTTTGGAATTGATGATCAATTTTCCAGTTGTCATCAATTGCGACTACTAGGAATTAGGTTTTATGGACCTGTTCAATCAGGGTGTTATTTAAAGTAGTGATTTTGACAAGAGTTTTGTTTTGGGAAAATGTTTATGGGGTGAAAAGTAATTTCATTTTGGGGGGCTTAAGTAGGAGTTGTCTATCCCGGATTGTATAGATGTAAAGGATTCTTGACTCATTTCTTAATGCTTTACTAAGTTAGAGGATGTGAGGATCAGTGTGAAATCATCTGCATATTATCCAAGAGTGGAGTGCTTGGAAGCAGTGTGTAGGTCATTTATAAATATGGTAAACAGGAGGTGTTCAAGTATGGAACATGTTGACACTCCTACAGTAAAGGGTAGAAATGAAGAGTGTTCTTGCTGCCGTTTGACTGCTTGGAATCTAGCTGTTAAGTAGCTGTTAAACCAGGAGAGGGAGGGGGGCCCAAGGAGGAGAGTTTTTAGTAACAGTTTTTGGTGAAAAACAATTTTGAATGCTTTGGACAGGTGCAGCAATAAGGGTTTCCAGTATTTCTGTTTTTATTAATGGTATCAGCAAACTGAAGTAGGGCAGTAGTGATGCTCTGGTTAGGATGAAAACTGTGTTGTGTGGGGAGAGAAGACTGTTTATGGTAAGATATTGAACTGACTGGGAATGGATACCCTTTTCTAATATTTTAGATAATGGTGACAGGATAGCAATTGGTCTAGAGATGAAATATTCAGCAGAGTGTCCTCTTTTATGAAAAGGAAGTATGTATGCCTTCTTCCAAATGGCTGGGAAATGAGATTCTAGAATGGATCTGTTTATTACTGTGTATATATATATATATATATATATATATATATATATATATATATATTGGAATACTGGATATGACAGAGCTTCAGCTGCAGTTTTTGAGAATTCAGGAGGAAGGTTGCCTGCATCAGAGCTTATAGTTTTTAGTTTTATGAGGTATTTTCTTATGGGCAGGTAGCGACAGATTTGAGTGAGAAGTGAGCTTCCATAGGTTTTGTTGGTGAAGGGTTGGTTTGATGGTAGGGTTGTCTATGACAAGTGTGGCTACAGATTGAAAGAAGTATTTTTTATAGTTATTAGCAACTGTTGAAGAACTGTCTTATGGGGAGAGAATGGATTGTTGATTTTGGCCTGGATTTAGTAGATTTGTGACCAATAACCAGATGTTTTAGGATTATTTTGGTGTGCCTGTTGTAAGTTAAAGAAGTGGGGTTTTATGTCAAGCCTTATATACTATGTTTGGTTTTAATTCTTATCTGTCGGTAGGGCAGAAGTGTTTCATGAGATGTGTTGGTCTGCCATGTCTTCCAGGCTTTGGATCTAAGCACCATTAATTGCTTACTGTTTTTAGATAGCCAAGTTGCTGGATTAAGTTAAACTCTTTCTCTACTAATAGGAACATGTTCTTTCAATATATTTGTTAAGGTTTTGTTAAATGTAAGGGTAGTTTCATTTAAAGGAAGATTTGTTAACAAATTACAATCATATTGCTTGAGTGTAGAGAAGAATCTGTCTACATTAAAATTGAATAGGTTACACACATTTTTGTATGTGTCATGTTTTACTGGATCACATTTAAGCCTGTTTTCAAAACTAAGCAGGTGGTCATTTAGGTTATCAGATAGTGTTAGATAATATTGTGTTAAGTTAAGAGGATCCAGTCTAGAGTAGAGGCCTTAGAAGAGGGCTTGTTTTATGTTGCTGGTATACTGATGAGCTGAGAGAAACCATACAACTTAATACCAGAAATAGGGGTATCAGACACTACTTGGGCCTGGCCTATACTAAGGAACCCAAGGATGATGGTTTCTTGGGGTATTTTTATAGATACCCAGGATAGTATGTACTCTGTTGTGCTTATTTTATTGCCTGTGGAATATACAAGGATATAATACATATGCTCTTATAAGAGTTTAACTTGAGTAAGTCAATAAGAATCTCTTCATTACTGAATGAGAGATTTTTTATATAATAAGGGGACATGTCCAGGTGTTTTCAGTATATAAAGGGTACTCCACCTGCTTTGTTGAATATTCAGTATCCTGGAGAGAGGATTTCAGTGTCTTTGACTTTGAATTTTAGCCAGGTTTCTAGGATCCTGAGGATGTCAGGGTTGTAATGAGATATGAAAGCATGCAGTTCAACTACTTTGCTACAGATGCTTCTAAGGTTAATGTTTGTAAATTTTAGACTTGTTTTACTTGAGTTGCAGGAGTGAGGTGTTACATTATTAATGGTTGTGTGGGCCATTATGGGAGAGGCTGTTGCGGTTGGACCTGGGATGAGGTGAATGTTGCAATATAGTTGCAGACTGAGTAGAGACAGCTGGAATGTACAATGCCACTTGGTTTTAAATATGCTTTTTGTGACTAATTTGTGGGTTGGATTATTTACTTTTGCATATATTTGTTTGAAAAGGTGGATTTGTGATAGGTTGTAATGGTTGTGAGCAATACTGAATTGAATACAAGAGTAATTGCCATTGTCAGCAATGGACTGAGTATTGGGCATAAGACTAGTGTTGGGAAGTGTATGATAGTTGGTTAGAGGAGGAAAGAGCATTGTAGTACTTTGAATAGTATGTTCATTATTATGTGAGTGTTCAGTTAGTGAACTGTAAACAGGATACTGATAGAAGGCTAGATAGGATATGACTGGTTGTGAGTTGGTTGGAGGGGTTGTTGAATTACCATGCAAGGAAAGAAGAATCCAGCCAAAAGAAAGAAAAAGGAAGGAAGTGGCTTCTGGGTGTGTGACGGAGGGGCAAAAGAATAGGCTGTAAACAATTTTGTGATTGTTATAATGTGGTGGATAGAGTTTAGTTTAGGATAAGTGTAGAGGATGCGGAGTGGTTGGGAAATGGGGGTAAGGTACGGGTCTGGAATAAGCCTGAGTGTAGCAAGGGTGAATGGAACTGGCTCAACAACTCAGGTACTTCAATGGAATGCAATTACTCCCCCAGCAGATGGTTTTCCATCAGAAAAAAAAAATCAATAAGGTAGAATGTTTATGAATACAAACACATGGTATTTAAACTCTAAGAACTTGAGGTGAGTCACAGCATTTAATTTTATTCTATGGTCTTTATTTGCTTTTTGAAGTGAAATTTTGCACTGCTATAGTAAAATATGCTAAAGTGTTAATTTAGCTTCACCTTAAGCAGTATAAGGCCTCTGGATGGGGGTGCCCTCTCAGCAAATTCAACACTACAGTAGAAGACACACTGATGCAGGAGTGAGGGAAAACATGATATTTCACAGTTTAATTTAATTCTTGGAAATGCCTTATATAGGCTTTAAATAAATGTATTTTAGTTTTTGTGCTTTTGCTACTGGAGTGAAATTCAGTTGCAGAAGTTCCCTTGGTAGTGAGAGTGTGTTAACTTTTGCAGCAGGAATTGCCAGGGGTATTATCTGCTCAGTGCGCTGGCAGAGACAGATTAAAATTATTATTATTGTTTGATGGATGAACTGGGTAGATAAAGTACTAGTTGTCTATGCTCTACTGCAATAAGTAGTGTTGGGCCAAAATAAGTAATGCACTGCATTTCATGTGTGTGCTTTATAGCCTTTAAACAGGAAAATAAGGTACCTAACAAGAGATATGTCTAGGTACGCAAGTTTGGATTACTAAAATGGAGGCTTACAGAGTTTAGGAGGACAGAAGGAAAATACAGCAGCAAACAAGATCTATGTGTTGATATGCAAGTTTGGGATTACTGAGATGGAAGTTTCCAGATTTTATAATGAGAGGTGGAATCCCTAGCCAGTTAGCTCCCACTCTCTGATACACAACTTATGGTCTAAAAATGTGACATTTTAGCACTTTAGAATAAGAAGTTTAACTTTCAACATTTATTAAAAAACTAGGCAATGATCCAACTGTTTCCAAAAACAGAACAGCCTCATATTATTAAAAATTTACTGGACTAGCCAGTAACTGTGTTGTTCATAAAACATAAAATCAGGTTCTACAACTGAAGTCTACAGGAAAAACATGCTAAGATGCTTATATATACTAGCGATTAGCCACTTAACCAGATAGCAAAACACTAGAAACTTGGTATAATTGTGCAGTTCATAAAACAAAAAGTTGGGTGCTATCACTGAATCCTAGAGGAAAAGCCAGTAGAAATGTTTTAATATATTAGCTAGACATTAACTGCAGAAAGAGTACAACACTCGTTCAGACTTTAACAGTAGAATCTTTTTCCTGAATGTTTCTAGTACAAGGTTGAACCAGAATGAAGCAATACACAGGTTCTGCTAAGAAATTCAGAAAATGCATTGTACCTTACTGCATAGTGAAGCAGCTGAAGCATTATCTTTGCCCAGGTTGCTTGTGTTTACAAAGTGCAGGAATCCAAAATTGGGATTATGTAGGATTCTCAGTTTATAGAGGGATAACTAAAATCCTCTATGAGTATGGTATTTGTTTGAAAGGTGGGTACCTTCAATAGTTCTAAATATGAGCTATGGACTTCATGGGTCATAGAAGGCGATCTATAGCTTGCTAGGATATGGTATGGAACTTTGTCCAAGGTAAACTGGATGTGGACAAACTCCAGTACCACATCCTGTTTAACCAACCTAGAGGTGTGCTTCTTACTGACCTTACTGTATTTGCTCAAACTGCCTTACTGTTGTCTGATTGATTTGAGTGTTATCTGCTGTTGTTTGACTTGCCTTCATGATATCTGACTGGCATCCCAGCTATGTCTGAAGTGGGCATTGCATCATGGTCAGCAGCCCAGCACAAAGGAGCCCTGAAATGACCAAACATCCAGTTACTTAAAATAAATAATGCTCATCCCAAACAGACCAGGCACAAAATTCCAGTCTGCAAGCCCCTTGAGGAGCTGGCCAATCAAAAATAGGCACTTCAGCCCTTCAATGGAAATCAAGATAAGGTGAAGTCTCTGTCCTCAGCATAGACTGATAGACTGAAGGACTGTTCCTAGGAAATGATGCAGTCCTTATACTTCAACAAATTAATACAAACCCATATAGAAAACACTTTATGTTCTTCTCTTCCTTTTCTGTAGTCTCCTTCTGCCATATCCTGATTGCATTTTAGAGTGCTGTTATCATTGCAGCACTGAAAAGCACTGACTTGTGCAAACCTGTGGTTATTTAAAAATATGTAAGGCTCCACCCATGCAGAAGACAGCCAATCAAAATCAAGCCTAAGTTCTTATGGAAGCCAGACACTCATGAATAGTCAGTCCAGTCCAAAAATTCAGTGAAGTTAGTTAGCATTCATGTGGAAGTGTTTACTATTCTAACTGCAGTCTATTACACCCCAATACCATATTTATGACAGCAATAGGATCTTTATAGTGGATTGTATGAGTGAGAACCCAGTTTTTGTCTTTTTTTCTCTCTCTCTCTTTCTCTTTTGTATCCTGTCATGTTCTGCAGACTTAGTGCTACAGTACTGTCAGCAACCCAGTAGTAAAAAGCATCCAAGCTGAGCAAACTTCCATTTATTTAAAAGAATCAAACACAGAAGCTGTTAAATCAAGTTCCAATATATGCAACATAAGCTGCCCAACCAAAAACTGGCTATCTGATCCTTTAATTCATGTGCCTGTAGCATAGAATCTTTGACTTTCACCAGAAGCTGGCATTTTGTGGACTTGTTCCACAGAATGTGATGAAGTAATTCTGAGGATGTGAATCAGTAGGATACCAAATGGAAAAAGACTTTTTCATCTTCGTCTCTGTAGTCTTCTTTTGTCTTTTTTAGATTATATGTTAGATATTACTTATTACTCCAACATGGAATAGCAAAGAAGTGACCAAATTAGATTCTGACTTGCAAATATCAGTCAATCAATATCCAGCTTTCTCCCATGTGGAAGGTGGTCAATCTAAAACAGGGTCTGTATTTTTTCAGTGTAACTCAAGCTGAGATAATTATAACATGGAGGTCTCTCTTTCTGGAAGCCATTATGCTTGAACCTCATTCCTAGGAAGCTAATGGAGCTGTTTTAGTGCTCTAAATGTGTATGACCACAGATGAAAATGTATTTCTGTGTAGTAGACTGTTGCCTACTACAGAGTGTGCTTTAGATCACTATCAGCCACTCAGCAGTGCAGAAGACTAAACTGAGGAAACATAAAGTCTTTAAGGTTTTGCCTGCAGGAACTGAACAATCTGAAAACAACTCTAATCCTTCAGTAGAGCCCAAGATCTGGTTGCTGCTACATGGCAGCTTCTAGTCTCACAAAAGGTCAGTACAATGCAGAATCATTCTTAAAAAAATGATAAAGTTCTTGAAAGGCATAGGCTCAATCAGATGCCAGAAGGAAAATGCCACTGTGGTCTTCTCCTCCTTTTCTGTCGTCTCTTTTTTTTTTCTTCTCCTAATTGGGCAACAGCTCAGTACTAACGACTGTTATCCTGATCAAACTTCAAGTTTTTCAAAGTCTAAGTACAAATGAAGAATAGGAGTCAGGAATCCACACCACAGTACTTTAATTAAGTGCTTTCATCTGGTAGTAGAAACTTCATCAGAATACATGATACTCAAACCCCACCTGTTATAAATCCTTATAAATTATGACATCATTTCCTTTCATTTAATATTAAAGCAGCATTCCTACATTAAAACCTTATTCCTACTAATTAATATGCTGCATATGTTGATCTTTTTGTACATGATGAAACTTCTCTTTTTGCTCACGAACCAAAGCCTATTTTTTAACATCACACGTCTACATAAATACAATAATTTACTACTGTTATGTGCAATATGCAAGCATACAGCTATAATAATACATTATAAAATAATAAAATTAGAATACAGATAAGGATTAAATATAGGATGTGAAAATAGAGTATAAGGGTTTCAGAAAGAGCAATATTTACATAAAATATTGTGCTTTTAACCTTAAAATTGAACTAATAGTGGAACCCAAGGTCAGGTAGATAGTACACTGAAGGCTCTAGTCTCAACAGAGGCTGCTACACTGCTGTCTTATCTGAATTACTTGTTAGATTGCTGTCTGCAGTCCAGCACTAAAGAAGTTTGCCTTTATACCGTTTGTTGTTCCCATTCCTTTGGAAAATATCCTTTTGCATCAGTTAGCAATCATAATACCTACATTCTCATTTGTTACAAGTATGTTATTATGTTTCATTATCCGCAGATTCTGAATTGTGTGTGTTTTGTTTTTCCATTCTGTCCTGAATAAGCCAGCCTTCTTAGTTGACAATTATAACGTCCAAGTTGCTTTTTTAAATAAAAATAAATATTTTAATGGCATAGGAATGCAAGAACCAGAAAATACACAGATGGAGAAACCTAACGCATATTTCTCAACTGTCTTTTGTAAACATTTCAAATAATGCCAGTTTATTAAGTTATCAGCATATACACTTTAAATCAAGTTGTCATCAGCAATATATTGTGCACCAGAAACTGGGAATGTTGGTTTATGGAAAATGAAATACCTAAGCATTAAGGTAAGGGATCACAGAGAAAACTCTCAAAAACCTGGGCATCTCTGTCCAAGGAGCTTGAGTCAATAGTGTTTACTGCTAACATATTGTTTATATAGCATTCATCTGTAAGTGTGCTCAAGTTATTCTGATTCCAATAAACCTATTTTTTTACTTCTGTTCAGCCTTTTTAAAAGCACTGCAAATGCACATCACTATGGAGATGTCTTCATCCATTTTTTAATAACCATTGCTTTAGTAGAATATGAAATGTGAGCAATGAAGTTTGATTCTAGTTCAAGACACTCACAGGCTCAATGAGAATAGCTACAGCAGTTTAGAAACAGACAGAAGAATCCACAATAGCAGTACGTAGGGCTTGAGAATATACTGTATAATGAGGACATCAGAGATACTTCTTAGACATTTCTAATCATAAGGCAGTCTTAATTCATGTGAAAGCAGGAAGCCTCAGTATTTCCACATGCTTAATATGCAATAAGAGTGATGTGGCATTGATGTGAAATACCACCTGTGCTCAATTTCAAAATATCTAGAACCTCCCAAGCCTGCTTTTAATTATCTTTTCTAATGTGCTACACAGTTTGCTGTCACAATACTTGTGTGCTTCCCTGCAGTCTGTGCTTTTCTTCAAAATAAGTTTATAAAGAGCTGCATCATCATACTCCTTGAGTCTAACCAGCTCTGAAACTCCATGGTGGTCTGCAGGAAAAAACCCTATCATTTACTTAGGAATGCTCTATTCAAACAACACACCCTGAAGCCAATTAGGCTTTTCCATATTCATCACTCTGCAAAGGCAGCAGTTTGGACAAACCCGCCAATTCTTTTATGCCTCTTGTTTTTTTATCAGAAGATTGAAGGGTGCTCTGTAAAAATCATGGAATAGAGAGATGAGACCACTGAAAACCACAATGCCAGTCACAAGCAACCTCAAAAATATACTGAATCATGAAGCCCCCTAGTGCTGCAGATGCAGAAACGATCACTAACATAGGTCCTGCAGGGGATTTAATATTATGCGTTTTGACATGTTAGTATTTTGGTGTTCTTATCTCATGATTCAATGTTTTGATGGGACACTCATCACTCTTCTGATTGTAATGGATCATGTAACTCCTCGGACATCACCTAACTAGAGAGAGTGAGTGGACCATATCCAGAGAGACCTTGATCTCCATTCTTTCTATGAGTGTCCATGATGTTGAAAGCACAGTACTGAGGGCATTCCTGACTTTCCTATTGCTGATCACCTTTTATATACCATCTCCAGAAGGATGAGGTTGTTAATAATATCACTAATGCTTCACTGCCATGCATGTATAACCAGATCCCTCATGTACAAAAGCCATAGTAGAAGAAAGCCCAAACTTTCTAATATTTGGTAGACAGTATACTCAAGGAAAAAAGCTATACTATGTCTTTCTACTATCCTTGGCATTCTTGCTATACAAAATATTCCCAAACAACTAGGTCTGCAATTTGATAATAGCTCTATCACTGTAGTGGACAGTAACACACGAGTATGGGGAAAAGCAGCATGGGTGACAGTGCATGGTATGGCCTTCGGTACTGCACTGCCTGTGCAATACCCAGAGAAAGGTCAGACAGCAACCTCACCACTCTCTCCACTGGTCCCCTCCAGAGGAGGTGATGACAGGTGCAGGCAGAGGTTTGACTCTGATACCCAAAAGATAACCATTTCTAGGTTGCCAGTGTAGGCTTCCAGCCATTGGTCTATAAGCTCCCCTACTACTTCCACCAACTCTGTAAGGTGACATACTTCTAATTGCTGACAGTGGGACCAGAAAAATAATGGTACTTCCACTTGATGGCTTATAACCAGAGGTGGAAGGGGAGACCTGCCTGCCCCCCCCCCCTCTGCATCACAATGGGGAGGCAAGCCTGGATCTAGATGAAGGGAATACAAGGGATGGCTGAGGTTGATGGGAAATAAGGTCTATGTGACTGGTACATCCATGCAGATACTGTAAGAAATCCAGACATAAAATATAGAGAAGTAAAACTAATGGAGATTGAGAAGAGAGAAAAATAATAAGAAGCATGCTTACATATAAAAAAAAATCAAAAACATGTTGCCCTTTCTTTGCTGTACCTGTGGGGAGCCCTGCGAAAAGTAGTGCCTTTGAAAGTTATAACTATCCATAGGTCCATAGGTTGTTACTAGACTAATGACCACTAGGGCCATTATAAGCCTAGCCACACACTCCAAAACATTTGAGTTACTGAGTATCATAGGTGTCTCAATAGGGGGAATGTTAGTAGAGAGCTAAATAAGGATTTGGAGAGGAAATGTTAGTATAAAACTATTCATATTGATGGTCTATGTCCATAGGGGACATGGGGGCCAGACCAGTGGTAATTTATGATTTACCATCCAACAGACAATGGTTTTTTTTTTTAATAAAGTCAGGGAGTGTATTCCATAGTGTGGGGAACCTTTGGGACACAAATCCCCTCCTTAACATGTTTTATGTCAGAAGAAAAGTTTAGATTCCCACGATTTCATGTTTCTTGCACTGTTTGTTTTCCACATGTGCATGAGATCTGTCAGTGCTGGGTCTGAGGAAGTCCTGTAAGCCAAGCAAAGATCTCCTCTCAATAGCCTATAGGAGACTGAACATATTGGCAGAGCCTTTAGACAGTCAGTGTAGGACAGTTTATTCATGACCTGAATTCTTCTGGTGAGAAACTTTTCTGGGAGATCCAACATTTTCAAGTGACTGGTTAGATACAAGCCAAAGGGGCCAATGTATTCAGTGATAGGTTTGATAAGGGCTGAGTACAGTGGTACTATAACTTCCCTGGACCTGGATGGCATAATCTTACCTATACATTGGACAATACAGAATGATTTTCTTATTACCTAACTGTGTTGATCAAAGGTCAGACTGCTGTCTAAATACATTCCTAGATCCCTTACTATTGGGTTGACTGTTTGGGGCATTTTATTGATGGCATGGCTTTGGCTTTATTCAAGTATCTGTAATAAACCCTATATGTTTGTGTCTTGGGGGGATTCTATAATTGCTAGCATAGCTAGGGTGGGGTAAGAGGGGCAACCTCAGGGGATGTGTCATGCATCTGGCCACCTATTTGTTTTCAAAGCAGGTATTGCATTAATGGTCAAACCTGAATGTAATGCACCATGTGTTGTCTAAACTGTAGCAACTGCTTCTAATATGTTGCAAATAGTTTGCTACAGTTTAAAAGTAAAGCAAAAAAAAAAATCAATTTTTTAACTAAAACCCGAGCACTGTAGCACACTATGCAGACAGGGTATATAGTCCTTTACTTTTTGTTGGCGATGGAAGAGTATGTAAAATTAAATGTAATAAGCTGATTGCTTATGGCTTATTGCAGTGAAGTGCTTTTTTTTTACTTAAATGGTTGAGGAAGTGGGACACTGATTTATAGCACCTATGTTCCTGGCTCTTAATTTACAGTCATCTGTGAACTTGGTTAGCCAGAGGCTTGCAGCATTAGCCTTGACTTCTGAGAAGTAGTTGACAAAGAGGAGCAGGCCTGGCACAGAGTTCTGGGTACTCTGCTAGTGACCACATCCTTGGTTCCAGGTGGTCTCACCAGTCATGACTTGTTGGGTCCTGTCTGTGAGCCAGCCAGCAATATATCAAGCTGTGTAGTGATTATTGCATAGCTCAGAAAGCTTGTCAACAGTGTTCAGTGGGGTATTGTGTCAAATGCCTTGGCCAGGCCAAGAAAAGCAGGATGCACTGTGAATGAGTATGTATTCCAGAGAACTATGGAAACCCTCCCATAGTCAGTCCTGCTTACTATTTCAGAATGAGGCAGACCCATAGGGCACCTTGCTAATGCAACCTGCCACTGTTCTGCCATTATGTAGCTCAAATTATTGGCATGGTATTGTAATGTCATTGTGAGACCACAGACATAGAACATGTGTAGTAGGTTCTTGCTATCTGACTATGGTAGCAGGTTTGCACTTTAGAAACTCAGGCAGTTGTAAGAGTAAGCTACTTTTACCTATGTTCCTGTAAGGGTCATTGACCTAACCGCACATGCTCAGTGCATCTTTCAGGTGCTCATGCAAGTGCATAACATTAAGAGAGACTCTTGGTGTGGCCTGGTCCACAGCCACAATGAGAATAAGTGCTATTTAGGAACATTCATTTGGTATTGCCCTTTGAGCATAACTGACACAATAGAAACAATGAATGTTCACAATATAATCCACTGAGGTTGCTATTATCCTTACTGGTCTATGAATGATTACAGGCTATCAACATTCAGAGTTTGGTTAAAGTTAGGACAACATAACTTAACTTAGTGCTATTTGTTTTGAAGGTAAGCCTGTACCTCAAACTCCCAATTAAATATGCCAACTTCGAGATCACACTACAGTAGGGAAAAGGGCAAATCCCCAATGACAATCAAGTGTTTTTATCCCCTGGTAAGAAATTTGCTGAAATGGCCATTCGAAGATTAGTGTGCTCACCGTTTATGAGCTGATGAAGATGTTTTCGTTGAACACGTCTTTCGACAACATAATATAGACCCATCACAAGTAATACATTTCAATTGTAGTTAACCTCATCTGTGATTTTTAAGGAACATTTTGATTTTGTACTAGAATTTTTCTTTGATTTTGTTGCAAAGTATATTGTGTATGCATTAAAGTCATTTGGCTGTAGAATAAGACAGTGCGGTGTTGAGCTTGTACACCAGGGATTACTGTTTGTGTTTGTAATCTTCAGGTTCTTTCCTCCTACTTTTTGAATTTCTTTTTTTGTTCTTTCCTGGCTTGGATGTAAACTATCACAGGGGTAGGGAGCTTTATTCTATGACAGAGAGTTGAATTCCTATAGTCTGTGGAAAGGAAGCACCATTAGGTCATAGTCTAGCTCTCCTTTAATTGGTTTATTGCCCTCCTTCTCTAATTATTTATCATGCAGTGAGCCACTTTGTGAATATCTGGTAAACCTATGCCACATAGTAGTAGTTTGCACTCAACAGGTGCAAGTAACAAGTAAAGTTTGTCTCTTGTAATCTTCCCCTTGGCCCCCATATTTTTAGTTTAGACTTCAAGTGGGAAAAGCTTCACACCCTAGCATTCCCAATAGTTATTGATAGTTTGATTTCAGGCTTTTTCAACTGCCCCTTCTGATGCATCTGCAAACAGCTGCATAGCCTTAATTTATACATTTTCTTAATTCATTCTGTGCCACACTTCTCCTGTTTGCACAGTGTTGCACAAAGGGACTTGGCTTAAACATGTGTTGAACACAAATTGGCCACTTTATTCAAAAAATACCTCTGGTAAATCATTTCCATTCTTTTTATTCAAACAACACTTCCATTAAATCAATTTGCAACCTCATAAGCACAACTCCCCCTCCCTCAGTATACAGTACTGTCTCTGTTTTCAGCATGAGTAAACTGTGCATCTTGAGTCAATGTAGCAATTGTCTCATGCTTACTGACATCCACCTACTTCTTGAAATAACTGACACAGTGAGGGAGATGTAGCTATACAATGTGGAGGCAAAATCTCACACAAAGCTAGAATAAATAACAAGCAGGTTGTCAGCACCACACAATACAACACCAAATGAAGCATACACAGATCAGGCCAAATACATAGACCTTCATATGCTAAGACTCTTAAAAGTAACCTAGCTAAAACACAAAGGCCTCTTAAATGTAGTCTAAGATGCAAGTACCCTCAGCAACCTCCCAAATATTGAAAAATAAAAGGCAGCTGTTGCAAGACAAAAGTGACGCTTGGTAGATGGTAAATCTTTTATAAGCAGAAAACTCCAAATCCAGAAAAAAATACAGACAATGTTCATCCAAGATAAAGCAGTGCAAGCAAACACAGCAGTATTAAGTGCTTTCGTCTGGTAGATGACTTCCTCAGAATACAAAAACGCTGCAATTAGCACCTGTTTAAATACATTGCTTACCCAATCACAAATAACTGACATAATTTCCCCCATTAACAAGGCTGCATATACTTAATACAAGCCAAATATAAAACAATAATACATATAAAAAGTTTAAAACATCCCTAAACAATATATATAACTAAATAAAAAACATAGATTTTAATTTCAATAGAGAAGATAAAGAAATTCTATCATTTAACCCAGGAGTATGATAAGCATCAAGCCTAATTTGCCATTTGAGTTCTACAAATTCCAAATACTCATTCAAGGGTCCTCCACGAGGTCCCAGATCTACCTGTTCCAAAATAAAGAACAGGAAGGAATGGGTAGGTTCACTAACCAAATGTTTATATAATGCAGTCTTTTCATTTTTATTTCTGATATCATATAAATGTTGATAAATCCTTAACCTTAGGGCATTCTTAGTTTTACCTACATAGAAACTTGCACAGAATCTACACAAGGCCAAATACACAACCCCTTTAGTGTAACAGTACATCCTTTTTGAACTGAAAATATATCCAAAATTTTTGAGCTTGATTTTTTTCTCTGTCCATAACATAAGGGCATTGGGCACACCTCCCACACTTAAAAGTACCACCATTGTGGGTGTTAAATTTTTGCTTTTCAAACAATCCTTTAAGGGAAGTGTCTCTTTTTTAAATCACTTGCGGTTCAATACCAAATTTAATAGCATAAAAATGGAAAGAGGCCACCACGAAGGATTCACTGTTTATTAGAGAGAAAATAACATAAAAGATGAGCGCTTTCGCATGCACTACTGCATGCTTCTTCAGATCTAATGCACAAAGGAGCAAGCTTCATTTATATACCTAGCTAAAGTAGCTACTCCTACCAAAAAATCAATTGGTCAATTAAACAATTAAACAATTAATCAATCAGTTCACTCCTTTCAATGAATACAACTGCATCTATAGTATTCATCCAATGTTAAAAAATAGTATATATACATATTTTTAGTACCAAACCCACTTAGAAACTTAGGAGCTAGCTATCTAGCAATTAACTTGTGTCATGAAACATAAAAAGCTCATAAAAACACTACAAGTAACTCCACAGCCCCTAATATACTAAGAAATCTTTGTTAAAAACAACATCAGGCATAGTGGATAACAATATGAAACAGCAATGCTGGTGTATATAAGTTATGATAAATTAATATAACAATCAAGCAGAAACTGGCCTGTAACTAAATGCATAAAAACTAAATACATACAAACATCTTTCTAATAAATAGCGTTATATGCATTATACATATTATATACAGTACTGGTATATAGAAAGATCGATGTAAAACACAAACTTAGAAAATACTTAAAATGCTTAAAATAAGCATGTTATGTCAACCTTGCAAAAAAGAAGGCTGAAACACAAGTGTGGACATATTCCTGCATATATATAAAAATATATATATGTGTATAGAGGTACATATGCAAGTGCATAACTAACATCACTAAAAGTAGTGGTGTTACTATATACCATACCAAATTTCCCTGATAATTCAGGGTCAACATCAAATATTTTCCAATATTTGGAAATAATGTTTTTAATGTCATAAAAATTGGATGTGTAAGTAAGAGTAAGCACCCGTCCAAAATTTAAAGGTTTACAGTCATTATGACTTTTGGTGGACACCTGCCCTAGTAGTGCAAGAAAATGACCATTCATTCTTTTAGTCTTAACTTCATTAAAAATATCTATGACAAAGGTTTCAGGGTACCCCCTCTTACAATACATGTAAACATGTTTTTTTTTTTTTTTTTTCCTCCCAAATATGCAGCACAGGCTGAACCTACTATGAAACATGCTCTTAAGAGTCATACTGACTCAGGCCAAAACCCAATAAGCAAAACCTCACACAATCCTATATCTTAGTCATAGGTGACTCCATAGTGAAACACACCAGCGCATCACTAACTAGGCTGTCCAAGGAGACTGCTACATTCAGCTGCCTAGCAGGTGCCAGGATTGACCGTCATGCAAGCATTTAAGTTCTTGCACTGTAATTACATATATGGCACAATTATCATACACATGTGCGTAAATGACTTGAGATGTACCTCCCTGGACATATAAAGAGATTCATGCTAGACCTCTTGTAATATGTGCCCTAGGCAGGTGCGAACCTTGCCCTGGGAAGCAAACAGATATTACCATGAATGATCCCATTATGTGAACAAAACATTATTAATTTCCATAATTGGCTTAGCTTCTGCTGCCATTCAATATGGATACAATATATATATATATATATATATATATATATATATATATATATATATATATATATATATATATATATATATATATATATATATATATATATATATACATATATGGTTTACTATCAAAATTGTGAATGATACTATGAATTCTGTTCATCATGTGAATAACAACACTGACAAATGCAGAGACTGAAAGGCAGTTTGTTGAATTTAATGCTGAGTATTCAAATTTGGCATTATTCTGCATATGTCTTCCCCTGCACCTTTCAGAACAACAACAGATGTTGAGTTTTCAGCAGTACATATGTACTGCACTTAACACAAACGTGTCCATTTTTGCAAGGGGGCTTGCCCCCCCTGCACCTCCCCTTGGGGCTGCTGCGCCCTCACACCCCCTACAAATTATATATTCAAACTCCGGATCACACTACAGTGGGGAAAAGGTAAATTTCCCAATTTGTACTGTACTGTGATCTCTAGTCCTAAAGTTGACCACATATGTGTGAATGCACAGTGCATTTGGTGAACCGGGGACTCAAATGCAAGTAGGTTGGCAACATGGATGTCAGCCAACTGTTTGACATTCTGTGCCTTATCACAGAGGTCTGGTTTAAGACCAATAAAAGCACTCCATAAGTGCACGGTTTCAATGCCCATCACAAATTCAGGCCCACTGCATTGGATGAAGGCACTAAAGAAGGCAGTGTCTCTATGTTCTTAAAGAATCATTTCACCACCAGTCTTGTTAGACAAGATAATGTCCTGGAACTTCTCCATATCTATCTTATTATCAACAACACTCAATCTCATTTCGTAGCTACCTACAGGACCTCCTCCTTGTCCTCCTTGGCATAAACCTCTAACTTAATTAGTATAGAGTCCCTGTGTATTAAGCCAAACATCTTTCTACTAGGTGACTCCAATTATACCTTCAAAGATTGGGAAAGGTGTATGTTCTCAAATATGCATGCCCAGACATTTCTGGAATTCATCAATGCAAACTCTTTTGACCAGTTCATACCACAAAATGAAAGAGAAAATTCTGGAGCTGGTTCTGACCAATGCAGGGCATTTTTTTATCCCCACAAATTATAACTTCCTTCCTTCTTCATTAATCAGTCACATTAAGTAAGACTGAAGTTTGAATAATCTTCCAATACTTTCGTAATCAGGGATTACACAAAGTGTAATATTCAAAAACTGAGTATTAACTTAAGTTCAAAAACCCTTTCCATATTGATGGCCAAAATGCAAAATTAATTTCTACCAAATTCTTCAGATGTGTACATATCTGCATAGGCAATTCTGCCCCCATTAGAAAAAATACAGTGATGGAACCCTATATATAAACAGGTTCTACAAAAAAAAATCATCAGTATACATAAATAAAATATGTTAAGGAGGGTTGGGGCAGGGCACAGAAAAGGGATCTGAATGGTTGGGGCTGGATGGAGGTTTTTTTTTCTTCACTTGAAGAGCTGAGGGTGTGGGAACTCTGCTTCATAGTATCAACCCAGGGTACCTGCCAACACTCTTTTTCATGGTACACTTCTTCACCTATGCATGATCTAAATTGTCCCTGAGATCCTCACATGAGATAATACTCCCATTTGTAGGTGTATGCAAGGTCTGCGCACATATTTCCTCTTGGTGTCCTTGACCTGTCTGTACTATCTTACTACAGCATGGCCACATTTGCTGAGAATATGTCCTGGCACACACATGCACCCAGCCCTCTGCAAGACCAAGACATACACACACAAACAGCAATGGAGACAAGAGCCCCTTTCCTAACCAATGACCCCAACTCCCCAAGTCTGACAATCACAGCACCAAGTTGGGCTTATATGTAGCGATACACACACACACACACACACACACACACACACACACACACACACACACACACACACACACACACACACACACACACACATTTGCTCACCAATGACATGTGACATTGCGGTATCCCCTACCTCTGCACTTGGTGATAACTGTGCTCTGTCTTCTTTACATTGTTAGTTGGATCTTTGACGCACAATGTAGTCAGTTTTCACCAGTCTGTAACACAGCCTGGGTGAAGCACTGCATGTAATATTATTCTTTTCTGTATTTTGCTTTAGTCTGGCATACAGATTTGAAATAGTCACTGCCTGCTAGTCAGTGCTATAGTACATTACTACTGCCTTTGCCTGGCATAGTCCTTCTCTGCAGTTAAATCTTCCATAAGATCCTTATCAGGCTCTTCCTCCTCATGAATGTGCCTGCTTTGCTTCAACTGCTCGTATGCAGTGATATTATGTAATATGCATACTGTAAATATCAAAGTGCATGTGGCATAATCACATTGTAGGACATCCCAGATACATTGAGACAGCAGAAATAGGCTTACAATCACATGTTCAACAATGATCCAGATCTGAGACAGGCATACTTGTAGCCATTCTCTTCTGTGATCTGGAAATTTCTCATAGATGTTGTTAACCATGTTTTTTGGCCATATCCATCGTTATAAATAAAATGCCCCATGGGTGAAGTCACCCAACATAAACCACTGATATAAGTCACATGTGTCATGTATGGGTGCCAGTGGCCCTGTCTGGGAAGTCTGCTGGTACACTTTAAATTGTATCCTGTGCATTATAGACCACCTGGTAGATGATGGAGTGAAAACCCTGTGGATACAGTACCATATTCCCTGCTCCCCATTTGGAGCCTTTATTCCTATGTGGGTACAGTCTATTTCCCTCAGTACCTTAAGGGAATAGTCTAAGTCATAAAAAGCCTGCATAGTGTTGTCTCTCTCTCTCTTTTCAATGTGCTACATGGAAACCACGTATATTAAGCCACATGACAGAGAGAAAGAGTGATTGCGTAAGAATGAAACTGTAAAAGACCAGATCATATTCTGCCATAAAATCATTTTTCATGTTGCATTTGAGTCAGTGTTGTTTTCACAGAAAAGATAATGCTCTGAAAGACTGCACTGACATTTAATAGATAAAAAAATCACAGTACAAGAGATGTGTAGGGAGATTAGTTAAATTCCAAGAAGGAAAACAATACATTTTAATTTACAATTTGTTAGTACATCTAAAGAAGCAAAATCAGTAAGCAGATTTTTTTAACAGAATGTATGAATTAACAATAATGTCTAGTTGGTGATGAGAAAGGCAGGACTATCAAGTGAATACTATTATTGTCTTACTACAAATATAACTATTTATCAACCCCACTAAGACAAAAATTATGCTTGTTGGAACGATACAGAAAATTCACCAAGCACCTAACTGTCTAACTGTGTTTGACCTGCAGAACTATTCCATAGAGACAACCTCTGCATTCAAATGCCTACGACTATGGCTTGATCAGTCACTAAACTTCTAATTCCACAAAGACGATGTGTGAGCCAAAATAAATTCCCCCCTCTTCTGGGCCAAAAAGATTACTCCATTTCTATCCTGACCAGCAAGAGCAGCCACTGGCAAAGGAGTTCTCCTTTCTCAACTTGAATATGGCTTTCTGATTTTTGCTTTTGCCTCCAAAAAAAAAACATTGCCACACTCCAGACTATCTCTAACAGCATCTCCTGATTCATTACAAACTCAACTCTATATGAACCTCAATGTATCACCCTAGAAAAAGACAAACAGCTACCTATAAAACAAAGATCTAACCTACTTTTAAGATCTCAACTATAAAAACTACTCCAACTCCACACAAGTACACCCCTTGCAGTTAGATTTCATGAAAAAAACTCTTCATGCAACCTGACATATTACTCACAAGCCACACCAACTCTAATTACCTCTAGAACTAAGCTTGACAGCACTAGTACACCCCTTGCAGTTAGATTTCATGAAAAAAACTCTTCATGCAACCTGACATATTACTCACAAGCCACACCAACTCTAATTACCTGTAGAACTAAGCTTGACAGCACTGCAGTGCTTTCTCCTCTCAGGTACCTACTCTTTGGCAAGCTCTCCCCATCGATATTAAGAACATCAACACATATTCCAAATTCAGAATGCAACTCAAAAAGCACTTGTTCATTTAAAACAAATGCTCCAGCTTCAACACAGTACGTATCACCTAACATATCTCCTTTCCAACTCTCTTCTACTCTCTCAAGACTCAGTGAAGTTTGACCCACTTTAGAAACTAACGTGTGTGTGTATATATATATATATATATATATATATATATATATATATATATATATATATATATATATATATATATATACTGTGCTTGTTCACTACAATGTATATGCACAGTTCTTTCTATGTAATTATTCTGAACTGCTCTGTTATTGCTTACATTTCTGCATTTTCTGTATGTGAAATGTTTTGTATTTCACGTGGGCTGAGACTGAAAGTGGCCAGTATTGATCAGTGCACTACCCCAGTAAACAATTATAAATTAATAACTAACTAAATAAATAATAAAATATAGGGTTAGAAAGTAGAGTTGTATAAGTAAACTTACTATTACTGCAGTAGCCTTACCTATCTTTGGTTATATCTCCCTTGCACCCAAATAGTGAGACAGCTCAAGCTGAGCTGAAAAAAGGCATGTTTGGGAGCCAAACCCTTCAGAGCTTTTCAGCCAACAGACAGACAGATGGAGGCCAAGTCCTAAAAGGACAATGCCACGAAAAAGAAAAATAAATACCCACATCTTGGCATAAACAACATATAAAAATACAAGGGGGTGGTGTGAGAAAGCTGCTACTGCAGTGGTGGTTATTCAAACATGTACTGTTATGATAAGTTTACTTACACAAGTGTACTATGTTCATCATATCGATCACTACTGCAATAGCCTTAGCTATACGCCTAAATTACAATAGCTTACTACATATGGGAGGTGGAAGGAGAAGAGTCCTGGAGCCACTGGAGAATGGTTCTTGCAAAACCTGATCTAGACCTAGAGAAGGAAAGAAGCTTATATCAGTTTGAAAAAGTATGTACAGAGGACCAAGTCGATGCTTCTAGAATGCATACTTTTCCAAACATAGATGAAGCCATGCCCCAGGTAGAATCTCCTTCACCCTGCCTGGAATAATTTTATTGTGGTGAGTATAACAAAAAATAATAGCCTTAGTCAACCATTTTGAAAAAGTCTGTTTTAAAACAGGTTGTCCCTTCTTTTTACCTTTACAAGAAATGAACAATTGATCTGATGATTTGAAAGATTTAGTTCAGTCAAGATAGTACCTGCATTGTCTGTGGACATCCAAGGAATGGAGTATCCCTTCTCCTCCATTGTTTGGTTCAGGACAGAAAATGGAGAGATAGATTGTTTGGCTTAATGTAAAGTTGGATACCACTTAAGGCATTAAGAAAGGGTTATTTCTCAAAGAAACCATGTCCCTGTGGAAAATAAGGTAGGGCTGACTCAGCAGAAGAGCTTGCAAATCAGATACTCTTCCTGCAGAGATCAGAGCAATCAGTAAAACTGCTTTAAAGTTAAGAACCTCAAGTCAGCCAGGTTAGCTGGTTCAAATGGAGCAAGTGTTTGCTAATCTAACACAAAATAAAGATCAAAAGGAGGGTTCAGCAGTTTTTTGAAACCTCTTATGCAAAACCTCTTTCAAAAACATTTTGACTTGAGACTGCATCAAAACAGGAGGATCCATGAGCAGATATGCTGAAGTGCCTGTGAAATGAACCTTGAGAGAGGAGTAAGAAAGGTCATAGTTTAGTAACTTACACAAATATTGTAAAAACAGTGAACATCTAGACCTGAATGGGTGCTGGTTTTGTTGCTGACACCAGCTAGAAAACCTTTACCATTCACTAATATATGATTTTTTAGTAGCAGGTTTTCTTGCCTCCTTTAGTATTTTCTGCACCTCTTCAGTAAAAAGGTGCCTAAAAGGAATTAAAACCCTACCATCCAGGCAGTCAATTGAAGTAGATTGGTGTTGGGGTATATAAAACAATCCTGTTCTTCTGTGAGTAGATCCATTCTGTGAGGAAGAGTGTGGTAATTGCCCCTGGCCATTTCCAAAAGAGGAAGAACCACAATTGCCTAAGCCAGAAGGAAGTCCCCACATTGATAAGTCTTCAGAAGTAGCTGGGATATTAGTGGAAAGGGTGGAAAAGTGTACAGGAACATTCCTCTCTAAGGAAAAGAAAAATCATCCATCTTCCAGGCCTTCTTGCATGGAATCATGGAACCAAAACTTGCCAGCTGATTGTTCAGGGAGGAGGCAAAGAGGTCAGCTTGAGTAACTCCTCACAGATGGATCATAGGTTCATAGGTTCATAGGTTCATAGGTTCATACTAGGCTATCTGCCCGAGGGCATTTACAAGCCCATAGTTTTGTGGCTTACGCCACCCCTTTAGTATGGGGAACTATACCCATTATTTTGCTGTGCCTCTGTTGAGCAGTGACACTGAGGTAATCCCTGGGGTATATCTGCGATCTCCCATCCATTGGTCAAGATTTCTCTTGAACAAGGCCAGCGAGGTGCTCTGCCTCACATATACCGGGATTTTATTCCACAGCATAGGGAGTCTTTGGGTGATGAATCTATCCCTCCAGCACGTCCTATTAATAGCCGTGTCGAGGTTTAAGTCTCCCGCCCTTGTGGCTCTGACGGATCTAGAGTTTTTGAGGTGAAGCATATTCATCAAATCTGGGTTTGACATGGCCTTGTATGTTAGGCAAAGGTCACCTCTGAGCAAGCGGTAGCGACTGAATAGAGCTGGAGTTCTTTCAGTCGGGCAGCATAGGACAGATGTTTGAGACCCTTTATCCTTTTGGTGAGGAACTTTTGTGGCCTCTCCAGCTGCTGCAAGTGTCGGGTCAGATACATTCCGAATGGGGCATTGTAATCAATCATTGGTCTGATGAGTGATGAGTATAGGGAGACTATGACCTCCCTTGATCTAGATGAGAATCCCTTCATGATAAGGTGGGCAATGTAGAAGGTCTTCCTAACTACTTTAGCTACATGGGTGTCGAATGACAGACTACTATCAACCTGGGTCCCCAGGTCCCTGATAACTTCTTCTGTGCTCAGTGGATTGCCACCTATTTGGTAGCTAGGGGTAACCTTGTTTTTCCCGAAGGGTATGACTATGCATTTTTTGGCATTTAACTTTAGGCCATGGCTCTGGCACCAGTTATCCATTTCTGTGAGACCCTTCTGAAGGATATCTGTGTCAGATGTGTTTTCTACTATGGCCCAGTTTGCAGTCATCTGCAAACTTTGTCAGCCATAACCCTTCTGTGTTTGCTTGTACTTCGGAAAAGTAGATGCCAAACAAGAGTGGGCCCAGGACTGAGCCCTGTGGTACACCACTTGTGACAGGCTTTGAGTCTGACATGGCGCCAGCAACTCTGACCCTGTGGGTTCTGTCACTCAGCCAGTTTGCAACCCATCTTGTGATGTATGGGTTAACATTTAAGCTGATGAGTTTTTCAATGATACCCGAGTGGGGTATTGTATCAAAGGCCTTGCCAGATCGAGGTAGGCTGTATGGACTGCCTTTCCCTCATCAATGGCTTTGGTGACTGTTTTGAAAAAGTCAACCAAGTTTAGAAGGCATGATCTGCCTTTGACAAAGCCAAACTGGGATGGATTCAAAGTCTGCAAATTCCCTATGTCTTTATTTATGAGGTCCATTATGATCCTCTCCATGGCTTTGCAGATAAGGCTTGTCAAGCTAATGGGCCGGTAATTTCCAGGGTCGGTGGAGGCACCGCCTTTGTGAAGTGGGACCACAGTTGCAGTGCGCCACTCCTGGGTACGTATCCAGAGGTAAGACTATGATTAAACAGCTGTCCTAGCTGTGGGTTTAATTCCTCGTTGAGTTCGTGGAGCACACAGCCGGGGACACCATCAGGTCCCATGGATGCTGTGTTTTTTGCTTTGGAGAGAGCAGTTCTCACTTGGGCGTTGGAGATGTTTGGGGGGCTGCAATCGCGTGGGATAGATATCTCTCCTTTTGGGGAGGGGAGAAGTTTGCACTGAACCTGTCAGCCAGTATGTTGGCAATGTCTGTAGGATCAGTAATCTTCACATCATTTTGAACTAGTTCTGAGCATATCTGGGAGTTTCCTCCCAGGTTTCTAACATAGCTAAAGAAGGCCTTATGATTGTCTTTTGAGTCTTTAGCTATTTTTCTCTCAAAATTTGCTTTGGATGATTTTATGAGAGCTCTTAGTTTTTACTTATAGTGATCAAGGGTGTCTTACCTTTTAAGGATTTTGCTCTATCTTGTAGTAGCTTCCTCCTTTTGTTGTAGAGTTTGTTTATGGCTGGGGTCCACCAGACTGGATGCTTGCCTTTGGTACAAAGAGTCTTTGTTTTGCTTGGGATTGCCTTATCCATGCAGTCCTGCAGGTGCTGGTAGAAGGCATTTGTAAGTGATTCAGCGGCTTGAGTACTTTTTCCGGCTCGGGGCCTTAAAGGAGACCACACTAGTCTTTAGAAGTGTGAAGTCGGCTTCGAGAAGTTCTTTACTGTGGTCTTTTTATTTCAGGTGGGGTGGGATGAGGACCTCCAGCGAGATTAGTTTGTGATCTGATCTCACCAGTGAGGGGTATACTTCCGGTGTTGAACATTGTGCTCCCATGTTCGTGATGATGAGATCAAGTATGTTTTCTCCTCTTGTGGGGATGGTGACTAGTTGTTCCATGGCATTTGAGTTTATGAATTCCAGGAACTTTTGGGCTAGGGTGTTTGGGCTTGAGTAGTGTTCCCAGTCTATATTAGGGTAATTGAAGTCACCTAGTATGATGGTGTTTGGTGATACATTTATCCCCTCTAGTGTTTTCAGGAAGGCCATGTGAGGTTCCTGAGTTTGTGAGGGTGGCCTGTAACATGCTACAATTTGCAGAGCAGTCTTGCCTATGGTTAATTGCACCTGGATGGTCTCCGATGCATCGTGCATCATATCTTGGAAGACCATCTGATCTAGCTTCCATTCATGAGGGTCTGCCCTGATTCTGCTCTGCTTGTCTGCCACACAGTTTTTCTGTGAAAGAATGTAGGATGCCTTAAGAGTGATATTGGGCTATGAAGCTATATCTCAAGCTAACATGACTAGTCTGCAAAGAGGATACAACATGGTTCCTCCTTGTTTGTTGGTGTACCACATGACCGTGGTATTGTCGGTAACCACTTGAAAAGGTCATGGGGACAAAGATAATTCAGAGAGTTGACTGCCTTGTGCATGGCAAACACCTCCTTGATATTTATGTGATTGCATCTGTCCTTCACGTCCCATGCCACCTGCAATCTTATCCTGCCTGAAACTGCACCCCAAGCAAAGTCTGCAGTGTCTGTGGTAACTGACTGCTTTAGAGCAGAGAGAATAGTTGACCTAGATTTTAGGATATCTGTTAGTCTCCCCAAAAGACGTCTCTTCCATAAAACCCCAACACTGGGATATGAACTGATAAAAGGTATTGAATTTGAGGCCAAAAAGATTTCTGACTCCAGTGTATCTTTCTTAAGTAAAGTCTTGCAAGGGGTATCATGAGAATCATAGAGTCCATGAAACCCAAAATCCCAAGTTATTCCCTCACAGTGACCAAAGTCTGAGTGGAAAACCTTAAACAGAGATCTAAATAAATATCTATTTTTTTCCAATGGAAGAAAAGTTAATTGAACTGAGGTATCTAATTGACATCAGAGGAACACAATCCTCTGTGAATGAGTTGAGGAAGACTTTAGTTCTCTTGGAATCCCAAGTTGTGCAAGAGATCTCTCACCCAAGACAGAGAGATTCATGACACTTTGAAAAACACGCTGCAAAGATAAGCAAGTCATCTAAATTTTGAAAGATATGGATAATGTATAGCCTTCAATGGGCTGTAACTAGAGCTAGATACTTGATGAAAACTTTTGGTTCACTGTATAGTCCAAAGGTTAAGGCGGAGAACTGCTAATGTGATGCAGACACACAAAACTTTAAGAAACTTCTGAAGTCTGGATGAATAGGGTTGTGATTATAAGCATCTTTTAAGTTTAATGCTACCAGAAAATTAAAAAGGGGAAGAAGAGGTAGCAGGTTGTGAAGTGACATCATTTTGACTTTGGGTACTAACACAAACAGGTTTAGGAAAGAAAGTTCCAGGGCTGGTTTCCAAGTATTTTCTTTCTTTGGCACTAGGAATATCCTTGAATAAAAATCCTTCCCCACATGGGAAGGAGGAACTGGTTCTTTCAATCCTTCTGACTGTATGTGATGAAGGACAAGTGTAAACAAGAGTCTGATCTGTTAAATGAGGGATGACCACCTGGAAAGAAAGAATGTCTTCTTACTGCCATCTGTTACTTTGCTGAATAATTTTCAGAACCTGCTTATCTGAAACAATCTGTTGCCAAAGAGGAAAATGGAGATTCAAACTTTCTGCAAGACAAAAAGGGCCAGAGTGGGAAGGGGTCCCAAGGTCTCTTGAATAGTCATTCAGACTCGTTGGACTGTCCTTGGTTTTGGGAGATTTGAGGACTTCTTTTTGGAACCTCCTTGCCATTGCTTCTTAAACATCTGTTTACCTGAATTTTGTTGAGACCATTTATCCTGTTTTTTGCCAAAATTGGATGATGCAATAGAAAATCCCTTGGACAATTTGGAAAAAGAGGAGTGAAAAATCATAGAGATTCCCTTGATCAGCTTGCCCATTTCTTCACACTTTTTGATCTCCTCTGCAACAGAGAGGTCAAACACTAAATCTCTATCCAAGGGAGACATTAAAATATAATTTTAACATCACCTGGGTAGTTCTGAGAATGCAGTTAAACCTCCTCAATATAGTACCAGTAGCCATAGCCCTGAAATAAGTATCAACAGAGTCATACACACACTGCAAACAATGAGTACTGACTTGTGCAATAGAAGAAACTATTTTTTTAAAGAAGGTTTTTTCCTCAAATGAAGAAACTGCAGTTAAAACATTCATCATACTTTCACAATTTATCAGAATAAATATTAACACATGAGCCTGACAATTCAAAATTCTGAAAATCAAAGTTGCAGAAGTATAAACTCTTCCCCCATACCTATCATCAGTTTTCCCATCCTTTATTAAAAATAATAGGATTAGAATTAACTAAGTGCTTAGCAGCAGGGGGATAAACTAAAGCTATAGCTTTTGGGTCATGTTTGGGGCATTATATACAATTTAAAAGACAGAAGAACTTTATACATCCTATCTGCCTTTTTATGGGCAGTAGAATATCAGGAAAACTGCAGGCAGTAATACGCACATCCTCTAAAGCAGACAAAGCAGCAAGCATGGCTCTAGGTTCTGGAAATCTTTTGTAACAATTCATAGTGTTTTCTGTGGAACTTGAGAAACCTTAGTTTTCTCCCTCTGAAACACTGGCACCTTCTAGAAATAGTCTCAGAGAAAGAGAAACCCACACATTGATAATTAGAAACTGAGCCCTCTTCTGAATCTGAATTAGACATCTGAGGGAAAAAAACACTGTATCTGTCAGTGCATCTTCCTATTCAGATTCAGAATCTTGAATCTCTCCAGGAAAAGAGGAATGACTCTTTCTTTTACCCGAAGCTAGTTTACAAGAAGCAGCAATAGCCTATGTCTCTGATGGGTTGCATGGCTAGGCTTTTAATTCATCCACTCCAGTGGAGCTCAGGAAAATTGCATTGCACTGTAACTACCAATGAGCAAAGCCTAACCCTTTTGACAGAATCAAATTATGTCCTCACATTTCAAACAAATTTGCATATTTCTTGAAATATAGGGGTTATGAAAGACGTATAAGTGGCAAACTCTTCAGCAAAAAGTATTCTTAGAGTAGTAGTATTCTTTAGGTTCTAGGACTTAAACTGAATTTTATAAGTCACAGTAAATACAATAACTGTTACATTTGTAATATTTTTTAAACAACTTACAATATCTCAGCAACCACTCAATTTACATACACACTGTCAGAAGCATTTTATTCATCCAACTAGCTGAGAGCTTTCATATGAAGCTAAGGCATTCTGTGTTACTTGGTTGTTAAGATATTTAGAAAAATGTGAAAATTATATATATATATATATATATATATATATATATATATATATATATATATATATATATATATATATATATATTAATATCATAATAACAACAGTTAATATCTATTTACCTGCACTAGACAGTGGTCAAATATTAACACAGTTGAGTGTGCCATTGCATAAGCTTTAAGATGAAATCTTTTAAAACCTTTTACATAGCATGTTTTTGGAATTACTGATGCAAATGCGAACAAGCAATATTTGAAGCCTAGTGGCATTAGTAGGAGTTAACTGTAGTTGCACTTTGAGGCATCACTTGGATGTAATGAGTTAAGGATCCTGGGTCATATTCCTAGTATACATCTATGAACATAAGAACATATGAACTTATGAATTAAACACTGAACCAGACCCAGTAAACTACTCCTATCCAAAGAAATTTGAGGAGGAGTAGATACATGCTTGGTTTTCTGTTTCTTTTGACAGGAAAACTGAGACAGGCCTTGTTACTATGGCATCAGCTGCTTCTGCAGGGAAGGGCACAGCACCCTGACACAACAGGGAGACCTTCATTGAGCCCTCTCTCAGGACTGACACGAGTGGCTCTCCATTGCCCACTGAGGGGACCCCAACAGCCGCAGAGGATGTGGCTAACCCCTGATCCAGAGTTGCTGTAGGTTTTATACCACAGGAATCTAGGGTAAAGGATGAGTGGCCTGAAGTACAACAAATGGCCAAACAGAGTCACACACCTGTGGGTGAGGCAAATTGATAGTGTGCTGTGGTGACAAAGGCTATTTGCTTAACTTTTTGTTTTTGTGGCTGGAAAAAGAACCAACTATGGGACCATTAGTCTATTCCATGGTCAAGCCAAAAATGGTGGCTGTTCCCAGGGAAGATAAGCAGAAATTGGCAGTAAACACTACCAGTCCACTAAAGTTACATTTTTAACAAAAGAAAACACAATAGCATGCAGTTTAAAACACTATGCAGCCCCACAAAAGAAAAATTGATGTACTTTCTCGATGGGAAAGATGTTTTCAGTTACGTTACACTGCTTTTAATCTGTCAGAAAAAAAATGAGTGCTCCATTTAAAAGTACATTACGGTCTTCAGATAGTCCATTATTAAAACACAGCTTTCCTAGCTCTGAAATAACTTTTCTGAAGAGGAAAATAATAAAACATTAATACAATTAATAAAATAAATTTTTCCACAAAGGGAACTTATCTGCCCACCAAAGAAAAGCATAAGCCAAATGTTGATCACAGAAAGCCTCAGAGGAGTGCACTGTTCGGCAGTAGTAAAGCTATGAAGGCCTTAGCACCCTAAGTTGTAGCTCAGCTGCTTGACAGTTTGGGTACATGGAAGGTGTCCTGTAGCTTTGGAAGTAGGACAGCTGTTATATCCTTGTCAGGATATAACCAATATAGAGAAGGCTACTGCAAGACTGATTGATATGATGACCATCTAAAGAAAAGTAATCTCTTACTAAAGTAGAGGAATCCAAAGAAATTAAGTTAGTAGGTTTGAAAAATGCACTACCTAAGCAAAATTTTAATGTTCTGCAAATTGAAACAGAGAGCCCTAAAAACAGAGAATTCCAAGCAACAAGAATATATAGAAAATAAGAATTTCTCCAATAAGAAAGATGGCTTAAGTGTAGTAAGGGATTTAGAAACACAATCTGACCAGAGTCATAAACCCATTTCTGTCAATTTAAAACAGAAAAATTGAGTAAAGGTTTTTTCTAGACAACAAATATGTTTGAGTCAGTGAGTAAAGTAATAATGAAAATATTTTTGTTGAGAGCTTCTATCATTATTACAGAAAGTCTTATATATGGAATAACCTTTATCAGTATATTTTCCAGAGAAAGATGAGCCTACCACTTTAAACAAATACATAAAGAGAATAATCCAAATTTAGCTGACCTAGATGCAAGCCATAATAACTTCAAAAGAACTCAAGGCCAAGAAGATATCCCACTGAAATAAAGAAACACTGTAGACGTGATAGTAGGAGATGATAAAGAACAAGTTGAACCTACTTCTTACTGTAAATTTAATGATGATATGTAATACATGGTGAGTAAGTATAAAGATGAAATTATACAGCAGATACTAGTAATAAAACCTCACAAGATGCTATTTACGGAACTTGCACATATTTGTTTATTTGGAAGAATCTTACAAATGGATAAAACCAAGACCAGAGAATGAACAGATTTTATTGGTCTAGAATTATAAAATAAATAAAAAAAAAAAATCTAATCACTCTGACTGTAGTCGCAGAAAACAGCACTACAACTTGGATTCAAGAATAATTTATATGAATGTCTAGCATAAATGTTACATTTTAATGCACTTCTCTGGTCATAGTTGGGCCATTTGTAAGCTGTAGTGGGAAATAGCAGTATTCCTGGGTTACAGTAGACTACACCACAACATTTCTTGAATCTGTACCACTGCTTAAGGATAACACTGATTCTGTTCACATATAATTGGTGCTTTAGTTCTCTATACTGTATATTCCTCAACAGATAAGATACATTCAGGCAAAGGTGTGCCCGTTGGGTTGATGATTCTGAAGTAATTATATCAATATTATTGGCTTAAATAGTTACAAGCATTAGCTTTCTATCCACAAACTGAAGGCTTACTGGAGAAGTTCAGTGAAACACTTAAATTCATGTTAAAAAAATAATTGAAACAGATCCTAAGTACTTGGATCAGTTGTTACCCTACTTGTGTTTGCAATAAGTGAGGTGCTGTAAGAGTGAAAATGATTTACATTTTCTTAAGTTCTGTAAAGTAGACATCTAAGAGATCTACTTCATACTGCTAACATCCTGGTAGGAAACACTATTATTAAGTGTTATGGAACACTACACTTCTTCTTTTGGCTTTTCCCGGTTAGGGGTCGCCACAGCGGATCACCTGTCCACTCATGATTGGCAGTAGAGTTTTTACGGTGTCGAGTTGCCAGCCCAGCTCTCAACCTTCTATGGAAGGCACACACATGCACACACACACACACACACGCACGCACGCACTCACGCATGCACACACACACACACACACACACACACACACACACACACACACACACACACACACACACACACACACACACACACACCTAGGGCCAATTTAGAGTGTCCAATCCACCTACAACATGGAACACTACACTAACTTACAATAAAGACAGAGTGCTAATATCACCAGTGTAAGTGAATATGCTGAGGAAGTGCAGAAAAGAGTAGCAGGAATTCAAAAAGAAGAGAATTCAAAACAGAAGACAAAATACTGATGCCTATGCCATGACCAGATCACACATTTTTAGCTAGAAGACAAGGTCCATTTGAACTGTTGAAAAAGACAAATAAAGTTGATTATAAGCTGATGCAGAATGGTAAAAGAAAACCAGGGAAAGTCTGTCACACCAGAACGATGCTTTGAATGCTAAGAAAGATATTCTTCAAAAACAAGTTGTAGCATTTTGGTGGGAAAAATATATAGTCAATAATGAAATATGTTCCTACTCTTTTAAGAGATGCCTCTTTATCTGAGACACGGAAATGAGAGGATAATTTCATGCCAGTGTTCTGAAAGGCTTGTCATCTCAGGGTAGGAGGACAAATTTCATAGAAATTAGTACAGACAGTCCTCAAGGGGTGAAGGTGTAATCAAATCCCTACAGACTGCCTGAGGCAGAAAACAAAGCAGTACAGCAAGACACTGAAGGCAGTCTCATGGAAAAGGAAATTTGTCTGAAATGTCACAATATGAAGTCATGGGTAAATGAGGCACAAGAAACAATATTGCAAAATGATTGTTTCATAGTTTGTAGTAAGCTGTGTAATGGCCAAAGACCACCATAACACAGGCTTTAAGGTCACAAAGTAGATATTTAAACCAAACCAAGGATTTAAAGTCTTCCGAAATGATTTCAATGAATTACATTTTCTTGCTTGCAATGGCACTCACTTCCCTGATCTCACAGCTCTTTGGGTGATACTTTGATAGAAAATTGGCTTTCCGTTTTGCTATTTGAAAGGTATAATTTGTCCCATGAGAAGTTTGCCCTGATTACAGCAATTCAATATAATAGCCTTGCTTCTTCATCATGACTTACTTGGTATGCTAGGCACAATCTGCCATGTGACCAAAGACAACTGATAAAAAATAAGATAAGTTTAGTTAAACGTACTTGATATGTGATTGTCATGCACTATGTCATTCTAATAGCAAACATCATTTAAAATGAGTATAGTAAGTACATTTTTGGTGGTGGGATTTTAAGTACACAGTAAGTTTTAGACCAAGAGAAACTGAGCATATAACATTTTAAATGTAAAATGTGATCTGATGTGCATAGAAGTTGAACAGCAAATTTGCAGTTATGCTGTATTATCATTTTTTGTTTTACTGACAGCTAATGTTAGTTAAAAGACTAAAGTATTCAGAGGCACATTCTTTTGAACTGGGAAAATAAAATAAAATAAAATAAAATAAATAGTTTGTCAAAAGGCCACAACATGACTGTTTTTTATAGACTTGAGCAATCTGGATTGTCTAGGGGTTTGTGATAAAAGTTCTAAGTACAAGTCTATATATTCAACTGCCCCTAAAGACAAGGGAATAGTTCATGATAAGCATGCTTTTGTTTAAAAGAACATTGCCATGACTAGTTATAACAGAGGGGAAATGTAATACCGTACAGCTGTATTCACCTGATGAAAATAATTTCACTGTGCAATACATTGTTGCTGATGATATGCTTTTCCACCAGTTAGTCTGAGCACTGTGTCATAACTTAAGCATTATGCAGCCATTTTTTTTTCATTATAACTCATAGGGTCATAGTTCTGTACTAGATTAATGTCCACTAGGGCCTTTTTAAGCCTAGCCGTGCATATGAAATATCTGACAAGTTCTTCCTGAACATCAGAACCAGTCTCATTAGTGTTGCTTTCTCAGCAGTACCACCGAATATGTGGTAACTAATGTATGTCCTCCAAGTAATTAATAAACAAAATAATAAAAAAAAATGTCTGCCACTGTCTCAGATTGTGACACTACTCTCATTTCAATTATTAATCCTTTACACTGTACTAATAGTGCACATGTGACCTATTCTCACTGCACTGAACATTGCTCTCTTATGTCTTTCCACAGGTTACAGTTATTCAGCTGATTTTAGTATCTAATCACATTGTGGCATCAGGGATCTGCATGGTAACATGACTCCTGGCATCACAGAGACAAAGTGATAAAAACAGCCGGGAAGTAATTATGCAAACTGTTTTGAACATTCAAATAAAAATTCAGTCTGGCTGTTTTTTAATGCATTCTGTGACTGAAATACATTGTTAGCAGTCAAAGCTTATGCATGGCAAGTGAGAAGAATTCATGAAGGGAACTGTGACAGGCTTAAGAGACAGAATGCATTGAGTACTATAGTCTGTTCCTAGACCCATTTGTCCATAGACTCCCTGAGTGAGTGGAGGAAGCTGCTACGGTTGAGGATTTTTTTTTTTCTAGAGCAATAAGTCCTGGCAGAGCTTTCTGCAAGTCAGTGGCAAATTTGTTGAAAGGCTGTAAAAGCGACCATCACTGGGTTAGAGTTTCACAGATGGTGAATGATGACTTGGTGCTTTGGGCTGTGTTTTTGGCAGATTTTAATGGGGTATTATTTTGACAGGAGACATGAGTGAATGATGAGGCATTGAATTTGTATACTGATGCAGCAGGATCCCACGGCATGGCAGCATGTTTTGACAGGGAATACTTTGCTTAGACTTGGCTGGAGAATTAGCCTGAGGAGTGGAGGTGGGATCTGGCATCCTTGAAACTCATACTGATTTGGGCAGTAAATATGGTCTGAGAAGAGAAGTACCAAAACAAGCGGGTTATTTTTCTGTCTGACAACAAAGCCATGGTGCATGTTTTAGTTAAGATGTCAATGAGATCTGTTTTGGTGTCATTGGTCTTGAGGAAATTAATGCTGCAGATTTTGTTAATCAGTTATGGTTTGTCTGCTAGGCATGTCCCTGGTTGTGTTAATATTGTTGCTGATAGTCTTTCTCACCTTAAGATTCACAAGTTTTGGGGCCCAGTACCAGGCACAGGACAAAATCATGTGGTGCTGCCTCCTGAGATACAGGAACTTGAAGAGGAGTAGGAGGTTGGTTGATCCAGAAGTTGTGGTTGCATTTGATATGGAAGGCTTACAATGCAGCAGTGGCTGCTTTTTGGGGGTTTGTTAGGATGCTGTCAGTTGAGGAAAGGAAGTGGTCAGTTGCTTTACTGATGAGATATGTGGTTCATCACTGGATTTCAGGTGAAGGATTGAAATCTATTAAAGTGCATTTGGTAGCACTGAGTGCAACTGCAAGATTGGGTAGTCTCAAGGATTTGACAATGGCTTGGGTATTGGGTAGGAAGGTTAGTGAAAGGCTGACAGAGAATGCTGGGTGCAGCAGAGGATAGTCATTTTCCTTTAAATAAGCAGGTGCTGTGCATTTTGTTGAAAGGTTGCTTTTATGCTGGCATCTGATTAGGGAGATTGAATGGTTTGGGTGGCCTTAGCTGTAGTTATGTACTTGGTGGTCTTTAGAGATGGTGAAGTTTTACAGTCATTGGGAGCATTGGGAGTAGAGTGATATTTGTATTGCAGATTATTTGGTTGTAATCTAGCTGAAGAAGACAAAGACAAATCAGGTGGGAAAAGGCCAGCAGATGGGTTTCTATGGCAATCTGGAGTGCCTGTTATGTCCAGAAGCCTGGATTAGACAATCGTAAGACAATGCAAGGTGGTAAGACGGAGGACTTGGTTTTTCATTTATTTATACAGGAGCAGTAGTAGTATCCCACTTTAAAGGTAAGATAAGAGCTTTGGAGTTTCAGGGTATTAAAGGGAGTAGATTTTTTTGTCATTCATTTAGGATTGGGTGTCAGATCTTGCTGAGGAGAGTAAGTTGACCTGATTGCTTTGTAGGATGTGGATATGATCTTCTAAAGCTTATTTATCTTAGATTTGGCATGTTTTTTGTGGAGTTCTATTGGCAGGAGATGTTGGGGAACTTTGAGCAGTTCCAGGAAGGGTTGGGTTTGCCCCAGATTTTAGTTGCTCATTTAGGAGGTAATGACTTTGGTCATTCCCCCAAAAGAGTTTTGTTGGGAAAGATTGTTTCTGACTTATTAGCCTTAAAGCAGAGATTTCCTCACATGGTTATAATATGGTCCAAAATAATTCCCAGGGGGTCTGAAGGAATGCAAGTGGTTTTATGACTATTGAGAGAGTGATGAGATTTGTCAATCATAGAATGGTGAGGGTTTTGAAGAAGCTAAGATTTTATGTGATTCAGCACAAGGACCTTGATAATATAAATTCCTCCTGGTATAGGAGACATGGAGTTAATTTAAGCAATACTGGTTCAGATTTGTTCAGTGCTCATATATTATTATTTTTGAAGGATTTTGTTATAGGTCTAAAGGAAAGGGGGGACTGCCTCCAAGGGAAGGCTGGTGGATGGAGTAAGAGGGGTTAATTTGAACCCCTCTTCCATTCCCCCAAATTTTTCCTGGGTAAGCAGACATTGGTAGATGAGCTATGGTATACTGCTTCTGAGGACATTGGTATGTATAGTGTGAGCAGTGGAATTTAATGCTGCTGTTTAACAGGGAAGGTGACTGTATTTGTGCTGCCAACAGTTATTTGTTTTGGATTGTTTTTTATCATGACATTTTTTTTTGCATTATTGGAATTTATTAATAAATGGTCGCTATGTCATTTAGGTGTGGTAATTGAAGGAGTTTTTTGACAAACATATTACAGTGGAGAGGTATCCTAATGCCAAGCTGGTTCCCATGAAGCAGACCGCAGGATCTTCCATGATCAGCAGTCACATCACAGAAGTGGGGTCCATAGTATTGCTATATTCTTCTCTTGGTAGATGCACTCTTTGTACAGCAGCTCAGCACAATTCAGGGTTGAACTGTCTAACTTCTTGAAATTTAAATTGAAAAGGTTACTATTAAAACAGCAATCATTCTAATCAGTGAAGTCCAACACACTGCACAGTCATACCTCTTAACTTGGCACAAAAAACTGGACAAAGCTAAAAATAAAGAGAGACAAAGGTCCAAAAATATGGACAGTTTTTAAATATTGCTTCTATAAACTTAATAAGTTGATAAGAAAATAGCTGTTGCATAAGCATGCATTTTCTGAAGACTCTGACATCTGAAACTCAAACTTCTGTCATTATTTAGTGACTTTAATCTACACTGATTTTCCAGAAAACATCAAATTTTATGAGGAGCAGACTAAAAATATAAGGCAAAAATATGGGCATTCTGGGATAATCTGGACAGTTGCAAAGTATGTGTGCAGTCATAAATATCTCTTAAGTTGCAGTAGCTAGAGATCAAATATCAACACAGTTGTGTTGCCTAACATGTAAACTTTAAGATGAACGGTGTTATTCATAGACTGGGAGTTTGCAGCTATGTATTGGTTACTTGCAGGAAGCACCATTATATGTGTTTGCAGATAATCTTATAGCAGGGTATTAGCACTGAATATGTAAAAGCAAAAGCAGTTTGAAAAATATTCCCACACAGAGAAAAAGTGTAAAGTACCTGAAATTAGGCATTAACTAAATATGAAGTACTGCATAAAATCCATAGACTTTGAATAACTTTTTATGTATTCAGATATTGTGGACAGACATGGCTAATGTGCAGTCATGCTTGAAAGACTTAAGACAAGTGGCAAACTGTGCAGTTTTTATTTTTAATATTTAAAAAAAGGGTTTACAGTGATTTATATTGGATTATCCTTATGTGTTTACATTAAGGAGTGGAAAGGGGGAGATAGAAAAGACTGAAAAAAGGGGAGACCCAGCAAAGGTGGGAACACAGAAGGACATCAAGAAAGTTGTGGTGCAGGAGATGGGAGGGGAAAGGGATGATAATTTTGGCAGGCTATAAACCCTCCTATTGTTTTTAATTTGTTTTAATATATAATGGAATAGCTTTGGTGAGAAACAGGTAAGTGGCTGTTGATGAAAGAATAAGAGAAAAAGGGCTGAAGAGGTGCCAGAAGAAGTCCCATCCCACAGAGCATCAAGCATTTCCACTGCCACATGGTTGTGCAGTGAAGCACCCCAATGTTGAGTGGGTAGGTGCCTGTGGTGGTAAGTTGGTGATACCAGTTGGAACAGCAGGTCTTGAACATGCTGAAATGAGGCTTCATCAGGCTGCATCTGTCTGGTGGCTACCTCTTCCAGCACATCCTTAACCAAACCTTGAAGCCCCTCTTCAGTAAAGCTTTCCAGGATGCCATGTGCTTGATCCTGTGAGGATGTCCCTGGATGAGCAGAGATTATGCACTCCCTAATCTGGGAGGTACATGCCTGAGTCACTCCAAGGGATTTTGAAATCATAAAAAAATGAACACAAATGAAAAAGAAAGAAAATAATAAAGGGCAAAGGAATGCATGATTAAAATATAAAAAAACAGAGAAAAAAGGGTAGAGAGACAAAACAGAAAATACACACAGTAAATTCACACATTATTTTTAAATGTTCCATTAGAACTCCAGTAAGATAAACTTTTTTTCAGTTCTCAGTATTTTTATTTTATTTTGTTTTTCATTTGGTGTGCATATTTATACATCACAATGATAGACATTCTTTAGTATTATGATTGCAGTAAATATTAAGCATTAAACATGTTTGGAACATATTAAAGAACTTTAGAATAAGAACATAAACTATATACACCCAGTGCTATATTCCTATAATACATTTTGATACTTTTGCTGTTATAAGAATTTATTTATGTCACTAAGAATTCAGCTTATGCTGCCTAAGAAGTATCATATTATTGATGTATTCCTTTCCTGGTTTCCTATTTAATCTTTATTCCCTTATACCTTGTTTTATTAATGTAGCATATGCTCAAAAATAGTGCTCCAATATTGTTAAGAAATAGGAACATGTGTTAGGGTTATTTGTTATTAATTTATGTGTTGTTATATGTTTATTTGCCATCTGCTTGAAACCATCCCATGACATCAGTGTCTTATAAAGCCAGTTTTGTGTGATATATAATTTTATTAGGGAGAATAAGTTCACTCATATATGTCATTTTTGTGTTGATAATCCCTAAGGAGGAATATGTAAAATTGCAAATTCCATGAAAGTGTTGATTTCTTGTAGCCCATCTTCTCTAATCTGACTCTCAACGGACAAAAATTGCAGGAGCATTTACAGCTCCATAAAATGTTGAGTAGATCCGCTTTTTGAAATTGACAGTAGGAACAGTTTTTGGAAACTGTTAAATGAAAGTTATTTATAACTGGAGTTAAATATGTATTATTTGTAATCTTTAGTTGATTGAATTTAATTTTGTTAAATGGGATTACCTTTGAAGTTATTTTGATAGATTGCATTTTTTGATTGCCCGTAATTTTAGGTCCTCGATTAATCCAATATTTAGAGTAGAGGATAGAATTTTATTTAAGGGATACAATTAGTTTATATGAGTTTGATAACATTTCCTCTTCATATTTAATAGGTTCCATATTGTATTACATGTGTTTATATTATTTTCATTTACTTCTGGATCTTTCAAAAGCCTAGCACTTGCCTCTCTGATTTGTCTCAAGATTATAGTATAGCTCTTAGGGAGACTTAAGGCCTTTCTAAATTCCTCACTTGATATATATATATATATATATATATATATATTTTTTTTTTTTTTTTTTTTTTGAGAAGGAGGTAGCTATTTAAGTTAATTATCTCTGTTTAATTTAAAGTTTGGGTTTAAAGGGGTTGGTTGTAAGATCTTAAATGAGCCTATTAGGTTTAGTGTTTCCTTTATTTTTTGTAAGTTTGTTATTTTATTTTTTAGCACTTTGTGTATTTTAATATTTTTAAGATTTTCCCTATTGTAAATAAAAGGTCTTTTGGGGTTAATGTTTGCATTTATTTTTTAAAGCTATAAGATATTCTAATCCAAGGCATGCTCCCTTCTTTCCTATTTGAGTTATATTCTGAAATTGTGATAATTATATTTGAGTTCATTATGTTGTATTATAATTTAAAATCCCACAAATCTCTATTTTTCTTATTAGTTTCTGCTAGCTAATTCTAACTGATTTGGGATTCCAGATAGATTTAGATAAACTTGAGTTAAGTTTTTTAAAGAATTTATTTTGTATTACTTTGTTAGATGTATTTAACTGAAGTAAGAACCTTGGCAGTATATTCATTATAATAATTGCTACTTTTAATAGGAAAGGGAGTTTTAACTTATTCCATCTAAGGATATCTTGTTCGATGTTTGTCCACACTTTTGTTAGATTATTTTGATAGAAAAGCTATGTATCATGTTGAAAAGATGCACCCAAATATTTTAGTGAGTAATTTAATTTTATTTCAGACATTGGAAAGTAATTGGACATGATACATTAATAGGGGATATTGAAAATTTTGTGATGTTAAGTTTATAACTGGAAAAGTCTCTGAACTTATTAATGGAGTCTAACAACTTCTTCAGGTCAGTGTTAAGGAGTGTAAAATATAAATTTAAGTCATCTGTGAAGGCGGTTAATGCAATTTTAGTATTATATATTTCTGGTATGCGTTTCTAAGTTTTTGGGGGTTATTATTAAGAAGAGAGGTTCTATGTATAAATTAAATAAATACAGAGATAGTGGGCATCCTTGTCTAGTTCCATGCAGAAGTTTAATTAGTGAGGAGCTTGTTTTGTTCATATACAGTGTTGTCCAAGCATTTTCATATAGTGTTTTGATGATATTTATGAAACTCTGAGGGAAACCAAAATATGGCATTATTGCGAATAAAAAGTCTAAATTGAGGCTGTCAAATGCTTTAAAGGCATCATCTATGAGAGCATATACTGGATGATTTTGTTGTTTTGGAGAGTACTATCATGGTGTCTAAAGTTAGTGTATTATTCCAGGTTTCTCTATTCTGTATAAACCCTGATTGATATGATGATATAATATTTGTTATTATAGTTTTTAATATATTGGCCAACACAGCAGACAAAATTTATATATCTAAATTAATCAAGGAGATTGGTCTGTAATTCCATTGATTTTTATTATCAGAGTTCTCTTTTGGTATAAAAATTGTCTTGGAGTTGTTTAAATATAAGTCTGTGATTCCATTATTTTTATATAATTGAATATTTACAATAGGATTTTTGATATTATTGTCCAAATGTTTTATAGAATTCTGTAGAAAAAAAACATCCAGGACAGGAGCTGTATTTGTTCTCAAGTTATTTATTATTAACAGGATTTCTTGTTGCATGAGTGGTGTTATTAGAAGGTCTTGTTGGCTTTGGTTTAATTTTGGAAAGTCAATATGTTTTAGAAATTTAAAACATAAAAATACCCGAAAAATGAAACTTGGAAAAAAAAACCCATGACACTGCCAAGAATACTCAAGCTGTTTATTAACCGTACTAAGTTCTTTCACCCATGAATCTTTTGGGCTTCTTCAGAGTAAAAACAACAACAATAAAATACCATCCTTTTATATAGGACTGATAATGAAATAATTACTCAATTAACTAATAGCAAACTGAATCTGATTAAAACCTACACATTAAAATCAGCCAATAACAAAACAAACAAAAGGATAACTACTGCTCTGGTGAAATATGCAATACATGTAAAAATAATCATTACACATAAATAGTGTCATTCAATATCACAATACAATACTTTTGATATCATAAACAGAATTTAATAGAACATAAAAAATCTGATTTATACTTCAGAATACTGGATAGAGAGATGATGTCATTAATGCATGGTGTCTTTGTTGCATCCAACCGAAGCTGCCATAAGCATTCTCTTATCTCCAGTAAAGTCTTAAAATCCCCATCAACTTCATTCTTGGGCACAATGTCAATCACAAAAAAAAATAAAATCTTTTTAAAATTCACACATGACTTACTGTGGGTATGTGAAGCACTCACTTTTTTTCTTGCTTTTGATATCTCTATTGTGTTCTAGGACACATTTTATTAATTTATGTATAGTTTTAATATCATAAAATGCGGGACAACTTAGGCAGGTAGCTAGATAAATAACCATGTCTGTATTACAATTACAATGATCAGGGCACTTAAGTGATCTAGAATGATTGTTAATGTACACATATGGGCCATCGTTTATAAACTTGCAGATGCTACACAGGCTACATTTACTCATTCAAGGTTGCTCTGCTTAATTGTCTCTGTACCCCTCTCCAATAGTTCTTTCAAGTTCACCCCTTTACTATATGTAAACATAGGAACAGATCCCAGTGTTTCCCTCAAGTCACCAGTAAATACACTGTCCCAAGTCATTTGGATAATAGATTTTACCTTGGGTGCCATGCAATTGTACTCTAATATCATAACAGCACCTTTAGCTAAATTTCTTGTTGCTATGATCCCTTAATTCTCCTTATTGATCTCATCTCGTGTGTGGTCCAGAATAATGGGTTGACATGTAGACTTTCTTTTCTTGACAATCTCATTACGTACTTTAAGCAAAATGTCCATTGGGTATCTTCTATTCCTAAACATGTCAATTAATTTTGACATTTCTTTCTTAAACAAGTCATCTTGGCTAACTAGCCTTAATAAACGGACCATTTGCCCTTTCACCACAATTTTCTTGAACATGCAAGGGTGGCAACTTTTGTAATGTATAAAGGAATTACTGTATGTTATTTTGCAAAATATGTTAGAACCCATATTCCCTTCCACTTTATACAAAAGAATATCCAAAAATTATATTTTATCCATATTACAATGACTAGTAAATTGTAGGAATTCAGTGGTGTGACCTAGGTAACTAATGACTTCTTGCAATTCCATCAAATCCACAATTATTTCCTTCTTTACTTTATTGTGTATATTGCTATATTCTGTCAGGCTTTTAACGAGAAAATGCCAAACCTATTTCATGGGATATGACAGAAAATAAATTAATTGTATTAACTGTGGCAAAAAGGAATTCCTCATGACAATCTAGGTTTCTAAGAGTATCTAAACAGTGCCAAGAATCTCTCAATGAGGCTAAAGGCTCAGTTTTTGAGCCCCTGGCTGCTACTATAGGTCTAAAAGGTAGAAAATTCATATTTTTGTGAATTTTGGGGATCCCAAATATGCAAGGTGTAATAGGATGCTCAACCATCAAATATTTATGTTCTTCCTCCATAATAATCCTCTCACACAGATACTCATACAGTTGCAAGTCAGTCTTGGCATATGCATGATGTACTTTAAATTTTGACACCCTCTCATATGTTTCACTATCATTCAACAAATTCTGCATCTTACAAATATAATCAATGTTAGACATGATCACTACCCCCTCCACCCTTGTCAGGTTTCATCACCCTGTACTGGTTAGAACAATTAGCTGTTTTAAGCAAAATCTCTCAGCACTAGTTAGATTTTCAGTAATGTTTTTTTTCTGTATACATACATCTTCTAATTTGGTGTTCACATAGTCGTGCAAATACTGTTACAGTGGGGTTACTTGGTGGAATGAAAATGCTGCTCCATTTTAGACTTAATGAATTTTCAACAGTGTGGGTTTACCATTGTTGGCAAATAATATCTTTAAATTCAAGAGTATAGTGTACAATTTTAATTGTAAATGTAGCTTCCCCACCTCATACCTGTGTGTTGGAACAAAAGAGAAACCTTTTTCCAACAAAGATGCATGATCAACTGAAATATCCAAATGTGTAAAATTATAAATAGAGAAATCATTGACACAGAGATGTTTACAACCACTTGTCCCTGTGTAATTACTTTCATCATTGTCATGCAAGCTCCCAGCGTCAGTGCTTGGCTGAATCAAGAAAGGGAAGCAAAAGGCAAATGGCCCATTTATCAAGGCTATTTAGTCAAGATGAATTGTTTAAGAAAGAAATGTCAAAATTAATTGACATGTTTAGGAATAGAGGATACCCAATGGACATTTTGCTTAAAGGATGTAATGAGATTGTCAAGAAAAGAAAGTCTACTTTTCAACCCATTATTTTGGACCACACATGAGATGAGATCAATAAGGAGAATTCAGGGATCATAGCAAAAAGAAATTTGGCTAAAGGTGCTGTTATGATATTAGAGTACAATTGCACAGCACCCATGGTAAAATCTATTATCCAAATGATTTGGGACAGTGTATTTACAGGTGATTTGACAGAAACATGGGCTCTGCCCTATGTTTACATATAGTAGAGGGATGAACTTGAAAGAACTATTGGAGAGGGGTACAGAGACTATTAACCAGAGCACTTCTCGAATGAGTAAATGTAGCATGTATAGTGCCTGCAAGTTTATAAACGATGGCCCATATGTATACGTTAACAATCATTCTAGATCACTTAAATGGCCTGGTCATTGTAATTTTAATACAGATATGGTTATTTATCGAGCTACCTACCTAAGTTGTCCCGCATTTTATGTGGGTAAAACTATTCGTAAATTAAGAAAACGTATACTAGAACACAATAGAGACATCAAAAACAAGAAAAAAGCGAGGGGTTTATATACCCACAGTGAGTCATGTGTGAATTTTAAGAAGTTCTTATTTTTTGTGATTGACAGAGTGACAAGAGTGAAATTGGTGGGGATTTTAAGACTTTACTGGAGATCAGAGAATGCTTATGGCAGCTTCAGTTGGATGCCACAAAGACACCAGGCATTAATGATAGCATCTCTATCTCCAGTATTTTGAAGTATAACTCACATTTTTTTATGATCTATTAAATTCTGTTTATGATATCAAAAGTATTGTATTGTGATACTGAATGGCACTATTTATGTGTAATGATTATTTTTACATGTATTGCATATTTTAACAGAAAAGTAGTTAGGCTTTTGTTTGTTTTGTTATTGGATGATTGTAGGTTTTAATCAGATTCAGTTTGCTATTGGTTAATTGAATAATTATTTTATTATCAGTCCTATATAAAAGGATGGTATTTTACTGTTTTTGTTTTTACTTTGAGGAAGCCCAAAAGATTCATGGGTGAAAGCACTTAGTATGGTTAATAAATGGCTCAGGTGTTCTTCTCAGTGTTGTGGCTTTTGTTTTACAAGTTTCATACTTCAGGTATTTTTATGTTTGTGTGTACCTTCCAGACCTATTCTTGAGCCTGTAGCCCTTATTATAAAACTGTATATAATGTTTTGGATATCTGCTACTATTTTGGCACTTTACGGCTATTTTGGAGGCTTCCTACTGCATTATTGAGCATTTATTAGCACAATATTTGGATTTATCTAAACAGATTATCACTTTGATGTAAGCAAATGGTAGAAATGAAGAGGAAACAAATGTGACTTTAACTTCCACTCAAGCTGGACTTTTAACATTACACACACCTCCTTTCAGTGGGGGTGCTTCGTCACCCAATGCTGGAAACAGAGTGGATATTTCTAACTCAGGAAGAACACGTGAGGATGATGGCACCATCACTACATCCCCTGATTTTGATTTGTTGTTGGCAGCACTCATGTTAAAAGTTAGACCTGTAACGGGTAATGAAATGGGTTATGGTCATTTCAATTCACAGCTTTTGCAGTTTGAAAAACTAAGAAGTACAAATCCCTGCAAATGGATAACACTTTTTTGGAGCACTCCATTGAGCTTAACCAGGTTCAGAGAGGACTGAGAATATTTAAATTGCCTATGGGGATTGCTGAAGACTCTAAAGTCTTTCACGACCTTAAGATTCTCTACGACCGCACAGGTATGGACATGATGTGAATTATTATCCACGATAATAACATAAAATTATGTAAATTAAAGAATTACTTAATAGCAGTAAAACCCAGCATTTAAAATGACTTGTTGTTTGAGGTCAACAAGGCATGTTTTGACAAAATTTTGCAGGACATAGATAAGTTTGTTAAAATCAGCCTAGAAAGAAAGGAGGGTAAAATCTTAAGGGACACCTGTGAGTATGCAGAAAATAGAGCATATCCAACAACAAAAAGCAGGGAACTGTAGTGAATGAAGGCAATCGTAATGAGAGTGATACTGTACAAAGGGGTAATGATGTTATACCAACAGATGTTTGTGAAGAAAATAAAAATTTTTTTAAAACCCCCTCCCCTGAGGCAATCAGATCAAATGAGGAATTGCAAGCAGCCTCAGGATGCTACAACTAGAGCACCAGCAAGGGGATGATCGAACCAGCTGAGGGGGAGATGTGGGGGCAACACAACACTCACCAAAACCAGAGGAACAATTACAATCCCAACTTTTACCCCAATTACAGGGACAACTACAATTGGATGTACAATTGAATGTAGAAAATTTTGTTTTTAAATGACATACTGACAATTGTTTTGATGTTTGTTTCCCTTTCTTGATTCAGCCCTGCACTGACACTGGGGGCTGGATTCACAAAACCACTGTGTAAGACTTAATATGTCTTACTCGGAGGCTGCAGTTGAATGGTATGACATCAGCATGCCATGAATATTCATGAGGGCATGCTGACTCATCCGTAACTCTTACACGGACTGAGTAGGCAAGCAGGGGGCATGTCCGACTGCCGAGCAGTCTAAAAGTCCACGCCCCTGCAAGGTTTTAAAAAGCATAATGTCAACAGACAAGAGCGAGTCCGCTCAAATGTACTTGCACCCAACACCACACTCCCTGACACTGTAAACCCCCATCAGAGTTATAAAACGGAAAAAATTATTATTTTTTTTAAATCCACGATATAGCTGCCCATATTTGCGCTTGTTTGCATGGGTGTGCCCATTGCTTAACCACAGTTAGCAATTGTGACATTGAAGAGCATATAAGAACTACTTATGCAAATTAATCCAAATAGCAATAGCTCAATGGTAGAGTGTATACACAAAGAGAAGGCATTCACAGTTCGAGTCCCACCACTCCCCTTCTTATTCATGTTTTAAATCAGTATTTGAAATAATACCAGACAAATATGATTAAAATTTTATTAAAAGCAGTGACATGGCCAATGTATCAGTGAACAAAATATATATTTTTAAAAGACCCAGATATATAATAGCCTGCCATTAAGCAACGTTTTACACAGCTAAACAGAGGTGCCCATAGTTTAATAGCACTATACCCATCTAAACAGAGGTGCCCATAGATAAACAGCGCTTCACCCAGCTAAACAGAGATGCCCATAGTTTAATAGCGCTTCACCCAGATAAAAAGAGTTGCCCATAGTGTAATAGCGCTTTACCCAGTGCAGTAGAGTTGCCCAACATTTAAAAACGCTTTACCCAGCGCAATATGTTTGCGTGGACATGCACGCCATGCCAACCAGGGCACCGTAGAGCACAGGGGAGCAACGTAGAGCTAAGTTGCTTAAATGCAGCCACACCCCCTAGCCTGTCTAGACAGTATTAAAATAAAAGAATAACAAGGTTTGAACCCTGGACCCTTTGCATCATAATCAAAGTACAGAACCACTAAGCCATGACAACATAGGGAAAACAGCCACTATTAACATACATAAACGTAAGAATGGTAGTTTAACCATTACTAAGCAGGTCTGCAGTCAGCTGAGAATTTTACAAAATGGCCAATCACAAAAAAGTGTGGGAAATGCGGCATATTTAAGCCCCACAGGCGGGAATACATGCCATAACTGATTGTAGCTCACATCTGTGGTCAGAATGTCTGGTGTTGGAGAGGGAGTGCGCTTCCGAGCGCAGAGATGGGGCACCGAGGAGTCCAAATACATGGTTTGGCTCCTAGTCCACCATCACGAGGCAAGACTCCTGCAGGGCCAGTTCCAAGGGATGGAGTACAAGGCAGAGGCTTGGAACCAGTTAGCTCGTGACCTCACCAGTGCCACAGGCATTCCCCGGACTGGTGATCAGGTCCGTCACCACCATGCGGACCTGAAGAGACGAAAGGAGGACCACCTGAACCAGTGGATACAGGAGGCCCATGGGATGCGGGATGCCCCACAACTGAGTATGTAGCCATGGAATGTAGTATGTAAGGATTTAAAATGGAGTATGTATAACGGATAGGAATGTCTCAATATCCCTTCATTCACTTTACAGCTGCAGGTGACCGTGTTACGAATCAGCAAGCCTATGAAGATAGGCTGCTAAGGCTGCACCACCAGGCAGGTTAGTGATTATTCTGCATGTCTTGTTATATAAAATATGGGAGAGAGCATGAAAGAAAGTGTTGTAGTCCAATAATACAGCCATAAAATGGACTGAATAAGTCCTCTACATGTACTGTCAGATAAAAACGTTAAAAAGGCAGAAAAAGAGTGTAGTAACCCATTAAGAAAGGTAACAAATGTCTGGAATAATATCTCTGCAGGCACTGTCATATAAAATAATATGTGAGTGAGCCTGAAAAAGAGTGTGCTAACCTATTAATGAAGGTATAATATGTCGTGAACATGTCTGCTATATATACCATTAAAACAAATAAAGGAGTGAGCCTGTGGAAAAGTGTGTAATGTCATTAATAAAGGTCTAAAACCCAGAGTGTGTCTGTTTCACTTAGTATGAAATGTTGTTGTACCCTTGCATTATACAAATAGTAATGTGTTAGAAAGTGCTGGAAACCCAGAGTGCTGCAGTCCCATCTAAAGTGGGTGATGGAAGTGCTAGTAGCTGTGAAGTAAATATACAGTCCTCAACTGTCAGTTACTGGCTGGCATGCATAAGTAAATCTGGCACACGAGTAGCATACTAATATGTTCCCCAGAAATGTAAGTGTGCTTCAATAAATGCAGGGTTTTGTACAATTTGAAGTGAAAATGTCATGTGAAAACATCCAGATATGCAGATAAAGAAATATAAATGCAACCATGAAATATGTAGCAGTAACATTTGCATCCTGGACAGTTAGTATGTGAGATATAGGTCAAGTATAGATTGAACTAGCCAAACCCACTACACAACCTAATGCATGGTGGCAAGTGTAATAATACATGTAGGGAATATACACCTGCAGTCCTAGGAATGTAGTGTAGAGTAAAAGTGTTTATAAGATGTTAACAGAGGGTTTTTTCTACACCCTAATGTTTGTGCATAAACCATGCAATTCATGTGTAATCTTAAATATTTGTTGGAATATATGTCCAATTGTTCTATAAATATTTGCACTCATGTTGATGCATGTGCCCTGTCCAAACATCACGTTCATGGTGGCCTGTTGCTACCAATCATCCCTGCATGCGTTTGGAATAACCACTGTTGTTCAATATATGCATGTGTTATGTTTGCTGTTCAACTGTTGGAACTGTGGTGTGTTGGGTTAATGGAAATATTACTGCATGCTGTTACAACTAATCTGGAATGCTGTTGTTTATGTTGTAATGAAACACACCTAATCACAGAATGTATGGGAAGGCCGGTCCCAGTGGACCCACCTGTCCCTCCTCAGTTGGCGAGTGCACCTGGCACCAGTGGCTCTGGTGCCCAGCCCGGACTCCCCTCCTCCGTTGGTCCTGTACCACCTTTGGGTGGAAGCACTGCAGGGGATGAGGCTCATCCCCCCCTGCAAGCATGGGTAGAGAAGGGCCACCCGTCACCCTACGAAGGGTCCGGGCTGTGGTGCGTAGGGAGATCCAGCGTTCAGTCACTGATCCCCTACACCAGCTTGAGGCGAGCGTGCCGTGTCTCTCGGGTGAGCCTGCCCGTCCTACTCAGCCCCCAGCATAGCCACCCTTGGGGCTGTGAAGGTGCAGTGGTGACTGCCCATGGGTGGGGATCTCAGTTCCACTGTTACCATCTGTGGGCTCATGGGCTTGCGATTTCCAAATAACCTTCCCCGTCAATTGTGTTCACCCACCCCATGTGTCAAACTCCGCCCCTGTATGCGTCTTGTTTGTCTTGTCTGTTTACCTCCCCAACCTACCTCCCCAAATATACCTACTTCCTCTACCTCACATTCCACTCTCACCTGAAAAAAAAAAAAAAAAAAGGGCAATTTGTTCCCACAAAAAAATTACGCCCCATACATAGCTGCCCAATTCGTACACATGTCCAATGGACATGTAAACTGATAATTCTAATTGGCAGTACAACATATTTTGTTGTCCTCACCCCTCTCTCAGGGGTGGAAGGTTTCAAATTTCACACCAAATTTCATACATATGCACAGCTGTTGCTAGTAAAGAAATGGGCAGCTATGGACCTTCCCTACACCCATCCTGCACATCCCAAGCTGGTTTCCCTACTGTCTTTCCCTCTTTGTGCCCCCTTTTTCACCACTTTCCTATCTCCCCAGTTTCTTTTCTTTAAAAGAAATTAGCGTGGGGGTTAGCGGGAGTAAGCACTTTTAATCAGTAGTAAGCAGGATTAAGAGAGTGTGCGCATGTGTGCGCTTAGCTAAGCATAGCTAAGCATCACGCAAACCCGCGCAAACCCGCTTACAACTGCTTGAAAGTGTCTTAGTCACTCTGTATGACAAGGCCCTTGTACTGCTCAAAAGCAAAATAAAAAACCTTGTCAGTCTCGAACCCGGGACTTTGGACTCACCAGTCTGCATGAAGTACCGCTACACCACAGCAGATATTCAATAACTTAGTGCTGAAAGCAATTTATCATGCATTACCATGAGTGAATGTAAAGGGAAAATAGGAATGGCATAATACAAATCTTGTTCTGTGGGCCTTAACCAGCAGGTGTTGTTGAATTACATGACATGACTGTGAAAAGAGAATCAGCCATGCTAGTAGGGAATAAGGTTACAGTAGCAGCTTACAAACCCCACACAGCATCAGGGCAGGATAAACACTGGCATATTTGCATAGGTCACAGGCCAGACCTCCCAACAGTGACTGCTCTACAGTGATGACCCTGATTTGTAAACAAATGTTAGCTGTGTCCCTCTGACTCCCTGTGAAATGTACTAACAGTAGGCAGAAAGGTGTTGAATCTCACTTAATAACAAATGTCAATAATTGAGAGTAGACACCGCTTGCACGTCAGAAAAGGTGTAGCAATAGAAATGTTCTGAATCACCCAAAGTATGAACTGCAAAATGTCTGAACTATATGACAGGTGTATCCCAGTTATATGTACCTTAACCTGAGGCTGTTCAAATATATACGTGAGAGTATCTGAGGCCTGGAAGAGTCAGAAACACACAGGCATATCGGCTTGTCTGCTGTCACACACTCTGCAAATAGCTGTAGAATGAATCCCACAAGCATGCCCTTATGTAGAAGTACAACACAGAAATAGCAAAAGATGTAGCCATGTACTGCTAGCAACCACCTATGACAATGCCATTGTTCAGGTGCTGAAAAGACTGCTGTGGTGCACAGTCAAAGAATACTAGGCTGATGTCTGTCTAACATCTGGATATGTCCACAGGTGGGAGCTACTCAGACAGACTACAAGCCTTCATAGACGTACAGGTACACAGCAACTCTGCATGTTCAGCAAGATAAACATCACACTATAATAAATTATGCACACTGCAGTTCTGCACCCCTACTCAAAGGTACTATATACCCGTGTAGTCAGGCACAACCAAGGGTGTAGGTAGGCATACACAGTACAAAAATATGTCCAGCCGTCCTGAGCAGACTGTGCTAATGCCAACACAAACCACAAAATGTTCAGATGTGAGTAACGTACTAATGACAGTATAGCTGTTCACAAACAGTGCATGTGCCTGATATTCATAATTGGTAGTACAACATACTTAGATGTCCTTACCACTCTCTCAGGGGTGGAAGGTTTCAAATATAACACCTAATGTAGTGCATATGCACAGCTGTTGCTGGTAAAGAAATGGACAGCTATGGACCTTCTCCACACCCATCGTGTACATCCCAAGCTAGTTTCCCTACTGTCTTCCCCTCTTTGAGCACCCTTTATCACCACAGTCCTATCTCCCCATTTACTTTTCTGTCAAAGACATAAGCGCGGGGGTTAGCGGGAGTGAGCACTTGTAAAGAGTAGTCAGCGGGTTTGTACCAGTGTGCGCATGTGCGCGCCTAGCTTAGCATTGCTAAGATATAATAAGCTCTGCCAAGCTTAGCTTACTATTGCTAACATAAAATAAGCTAAGCTAAGCTTTTCTTAGTATTGCTAAAATACAATAAGCTAAGCTAAGCATCGCTTAGCATTGCTAAGCGTCATGCAAACCCATGCCAACTCGCTTACAACTGCTTAAAAGTGCCTTTGTCACTGTGTATGACAAGTCCCTTGTATTGCTCAGCAGCAAAACAAAATACCCTTGTCAGTCTCAAACCCCACACCTTGGACTCACCAGTCTGCATGATGTACCACTAAGCCACAGCAGATACACAATAACTTGGTGCTGAAAGAAATATAACATGCATTACAAGGAGTGCATGTAAAGGGAAAATAGGAAAGCCATAGGAATACATTGCAATAAAGAAATATGACATGCATTACAAGGACTGAATGTAAAGGGAAAATAGTAAATCCATAGGAATACATTGCAATAAAGAAATATAACATGCATTACAAGGACTGAATGTAAAGGGAAAATAGGAATGCCATAGGAATACATTGCAATAACTACTGTTGTATGCCAGTTAATTCCCTAATTCCAAAAGAAAGTACATACTCCCATGTATCCAGTGTTAGCATTAGGAGGTGTGAGTAAACTTACACACTGAGAAGAGCGTACTTGAAGAAGCAACAGTCAGGTTTCAGTACAACATGCATTTCACTGGCTACAACCCAGCTTCAGATATGAGACATATACCAACATTCTGACTGACACAACAGTGTCCACAGCAAACAAGCATGGTCCCCACCTTGCAAAACTGAAAGGCCTAAGCCTACCTAACCTATCATTTTATAGCAGTGTCCTGAAATCACAGTGAGAACTGCAATTACCACACAGCAGGCTGCATGCAATTACTAAATGGTGGGCACCAATTGGTGCAGAGGCCATCACATGCACATGTGCAGATACCTACAAAAGCAGCATGTACTAGCTGTCCACACATGCAATAATATCATTGCAGCAACTGGAGAGAGAGAGAGAGAGAGACAGACAGACAGACAGACAGACAAACAGTTGGAGAGACCAACCCAAACAAAAAAAAAAAACAGAGGTGGTTGGAGACACCAACCAACCAAAACAACAAATAAAACAAACAGAGGTGGTGGAAGACACCAACCTAAACAAATAAAAAAAAACATCAACAGGTACAACAGACTGAGGTGAGAAATACAAAGGTAAGGTATGTAACACAGATGTATTTGCTGGCATCCAAATGATGTGTCTGAAGGGTACTCTACATTCTGTGAACACTCCTTATGTGGTAGCAGTCCGTATATATATGTATATGCAGATGTGCATAGGGCAAGGGACATACTGCAACTGTTAGTGAAGGCTGGACATATATATGTATTTGAAGGTTGCTATGTGCACATATCTATGTAGGTTGTAGTGTGTGGCATTGAAAACAGCAAGCAGTGCAGGTATATGTCATAAACTAAGAAGTAAAAACCAAGGCAATCCGAATATTCAAAGCGACTGTTCATTAATGTAATAATTTCACTTGAAAGTTCACTTACAAACTAGCAAGTTACAAAACCATATAATCTCTTAAACACTAAGCGCTTTCACCCATCTAATCTGTGAGTATCACCAGAGTACATTCCATTAAAAACACTTCCTTAATATACTAGACCTAATGAAAAATTCAGCAATCAGCCTTTCCTTCCTTAAATACAGTCTTATTTAAAATTAAAATTAAAATCAACGCCTCGTTATGTCTTCTTTTAAAAAATATATATACCAAATAAATTACAATAAAATAAAATACAATGTATCAGATTGTTTCATTCAAGTTGAATTATATTGTGTTGTTACCCATTTTTAAATAAATGATAAAAAAATGGTAAAATATATATATATATATATATATATATATATATATATATATATATATATATATAATTAACATATGACAATGTAACCAAATAAATACCATAATTATAAAAATACCACCAGCATCATATTTGTAAAAATGAATGTACATTAAACTAAATAAGATTTATATTTTAAGATACTGGAGATGGAAATATGTTCATTGATTCCTGGCATGCTACTGGCATTAAGTCTAAGTTGCCATAGGCATTCTTTTGCTTCTAATAAAATGTTAACATCTCCTCCCTTATTTGTGTTGTATGGGATCCTGTCTATTACAAAAAATATAAACCTTTTAAAATATTGTCATTTAGTACTGTGTGTATATAAGGAATTAGTGGGTCTTTTATTTTTAATGTCCCTGTTGTGTTCCATTATACGGTCTTTCAGTTTTCTTATAGTTTTTCCTACGTAAAATGCTTGGCATGATAAACAAGTAGCTAAATATACCACCATTTTTGTATTACAATTTACATACCCTGGACTTTAATAGATCTATTATAATTCTGTATCATAACATAAGGACCATCATTAATAAATTTACATATCTTACATACCCCACATTTACTCATTTTGGAATTATTATATGACTGTTTATTACTATTGTTCTCAAAATAGTCCTTTAGATTCTTTCCTCTACTATATGTAACATTCGGACAGTTACAAACAATATTTAAAACTTCTAATTTGTTACTAAACACATTCACCCATACTTCCTTTAATATATTAACTATTGTACTAGATGTTTCATTAAATGGTAGAATAATTGCATTTCTTTTATTATTTGTTTTTTCTTTCAAAACATTATTATATCCAAATTTTAAAATAGGGCTAAAAGTAAGGTTCCTTTTAATCAATATTTCTTTCTTTGTCTCCATAAGTAATTGCATTGGGTAACCCCTATCTATAAACATTCCAATGAGCTTTTCGATCTCAATATTAAAATTATTGTCATCACTTATAATCCGAGACAATCTGACCATTTGACCTTTTACTAAATTCCTTTTTTGAAAATAGGGATGGCAACTATTGTAATGTAAAAAGGAATTTGAATAAGTCTTTTTCCTAAATATGTTAGAGTTTATTCCTTCATCATTTATTTGAAATAAAATGATTAAATATTCGCAGTTGTTTTTGTAAATATGGTGTGTACATTTTTAAAAAGAGGTTGTAGTGTCTAAAAAGGCTATAAATTCCAAGATTTCTTTCTCCTTTCCCTTCCAAAAAATTATAATATCATCAAGAAATCTAAGATATATAGTGATTTTTGACCAAAAGCTAGAAGTAAAAATCTTTTGTGTCTCCCACCATGCCAAAACTAGATTTGCATAAATTGGTGCACATCTAGCCCCCATGGCTACACCTGCCTTTTGCCTATAAAATTCTCCTTCCATACAAAAATAATTATTTGTTAACACCATTTCCATCAAGTCAGTAATAACTTTACTTTTGTCCATGCTCATGTCACTAAAAGCTGACAAACTAGCTTGAAACATGGTTAACCCCAACTCGTGTGGTATAACAGAAAATAAATTGATTATGTCAATAGTTACCATAATGGTGTCTTTATTAATAAGGGTTGCATGTTCTTTAATTACTTCTAGACAATGCCAAGAATCTTTGAGAATATGAGGTAACTTGGATAAGATGTTTTTACAATTCACATCTATATAATGTGCCACAGCTTCTAGTTTAGACCCCTTGGCAGAAACTATCGGTCTAAACGGTGGATTGGCAATGCCTTTATGAATTTTTGGTATACCGAACACAGTCAGTGTAATTGGAAATTCTACTATTAGATAATCATATTCTCCCTTATCAATAGTACCATCCATTAACAACTCATAAAGTTGCAAATCCACCTTAGTATAAGCTCTGCTCATCTCAAACTTTGACACCTTTTCATATGTATCAGTGTCACTCAACATGTCATACATCTTGTTCAAATAGTCATTTTTCATCATCACTACTACCCCCCCTCCCTTGTCTGGTTTCATAATTCTATATTGATCGGAGTTGGTTAATTCCTTCAATCAAAATCTCTCTGCTACTGTCAAATTATCATGCATTTTTATAGTTTTTTTTAACACCCTTCTAAATTCCATATCACGTAACATTTCAAATAAATAAATAATGGGATTCTGAGGGATATAAATGGACTACTTCTTTTCAATTTAAAATGGCCAGAATCTGGTTCAATAACCTTATTGACATTAGCAGAAAAAAACATTTTAAGATTCAATAATCTAGTGTATAATTTTAGATTAAGCATAATTTTGCCAATGTCAGATTTGAAATTGGGGACAAAGGTGAAACCTTTTTTAAAAAGTTTAATGTAATCTTCACCAAGTTCTTTGTCTGTGTAATTATATACTGTAAATCCACCTTCAACCAAAGTTGAACAATATAAGTCCTGTTGATAAAAAGTAATATTCTCTGTAACATTTAATGAATTAACATTGATATTGGAGAATATTGCATCCTTGTCAGAATGCAATATTTGGTCAATTCCTTCAGTAGTCATATATGTATCATAGTCATAGTTATTGATACATGAGTCAAACATTACAACATTGCAGTCATCAGCCCTACTATTGTCACTTAATCCAATATTCTCTATTGTATCTTCACTAGAGTTCAATAATATGAATGTGTCCTGTGTCTTGTCATATCTCTGCTTAAATATTGTTGTTGATAATGACCCTGATATCAGTCGCGGAGGCGCTCTGACCTCCTTAATGTTGGTTCTTCTAAAAAAACTCTGTCTTGATTAGTGTTATTTGTAGCATGGTTAGTTCTAGGACTATTATTGTGTCCTTTGTATTGTTCCTTGCTCAAACTCTCCGTATTTACTGCACCTTGTGCCCCCATTTCTCTCTCAGTAACATATTTGTTGCGTTTAAATTCCTTAAAATGTGAATATGCCTTGTTATGGTTATAATCATTAGTAGATCTATGAATTTTGTTGTTTTTTATCTCCAAACCTTTGTTAACAAATCTATCCATGCCCATAATAATACTGTCTAAACAATGTTTATTAAATTTAAATAACAAATCATTATGTATGCCGTTATCTAAACTTATTAAACTTTCATTTAGTTTTGCTAACTTAATGTTGTTATTTTTAATAATCAATTTCATCAGTTCCATACCTGTGTTGTCGTACAGTTGTATAAGTTCTTTAAACAATTTACAGTCATGTTCAAAACGAAAAGGTAATTTAAAAATATGAAGCCCTTTAGGTACTTGTTTTAACTCTAGCGACCTCTCTAAATACACATTGTCCATCTGTAACGATTTAAAGTTTTTGAGTACCTTTTTTTGAATATCTGTAGCTGCTTGTGTAAATTGCCCATGTCCTTATTGTTCTTGACCACAGTGGAAAAACTTGGAACCGATAGTAATATATTTAACATATGACAATGTAACCATATAAATACCATAATTATAAAAATACCACCAGCATCATATTTGTAAAAATGGATGCACATTAAACTAAATAAGATTTATATTTTAAGATACTGGAAATGGAAATATGTTCATTGATTCCTGGCATGCTACTGGCATTAAGTCTAAGTTGCCATAGGCATTCTTATGATTCTAATAATCGATAACATCTCCTCCCTTATTTGTGTTGTATGGGATCCTGTCTATTACAAAAAATATAAACCTTTTAAAATCTTAACATTTAGAACTGTGTGTATATAAGGAATTAGTGGGTCTTTTATTTTTAATGTCCCTGTTGTGTTCCATTACACGGTATTTTAATTTTCTTATAGTTTATTATAAAATACCCACTAATTCTTTATATACACACAGTACTAAATGTCAATATTTTAAAAGGTTTATATTTTTTGAAATAGACAGGATCCCATACAACACAAATAAGGGAGGAGATGTTAACAATTTATTAGAAGCAAAAGAATGCCTATGGCAACTTAGACTTAATGCCAGTAGCATGCCAGGAATCAATGAACATATTTCCATCTCCAGTATCTTAAAATATAAATCTTATTTAGTTTAATGTACATTCATTTTTACAAATATGATGCTGGTGGTATTTTTATAATTATGGTATTTATATGGTTACATTGTCATATGTTAATTATATATATATATATATATATATATATATATATATATATATATATATATATTTTTTTTTTTTTTTACCATGTTTTTATCATTTATTTAAAAATGAGTAACAACACAATATAATTCAACTTGAAGGAAACAATCTGATACATTGTATTTTATTTTATTGTAATTTATTTGGTATATATATTTTTTAAAACAAGACATAACAAGGCTTTGATTTTAATTTTAATTTTAAATAAGACTGTATTTAAGGAAGGAAAGGCTGACTGGTGAATTTTTAATTAGGTCTAGTATATTAAGGAAGTGTTTTTAATGGAATGTACTCTGATGATACCCACAGATTAGATGGGTGAAAGCGCTTAGTGTTTAATAGATTATATGGTTTTGTAACTTGCTAGTTTTTAAGTGAACTTTCGAGTCAAATTATTACATTAATAAACAGTCACATCGAATATTCTGATTGCCTTGATTTTTACTTCTTAGTTTAACATTGTCCACGTTCATTTTTGGTGATTGGTTTACTAAAGGCATCTGTATTATCTGGTGAGCTGAAATAAGATGGAACAACTATTACAACAGCAGTTACAAATCACTCAACGCCTCATTGCATTTCTTCAAGTGCAGAGTATTGGAACTCAGAACACCAATATTTTATCTAATGGAGCAATTGCTAATGGTGATATATCTTTAACAGAGACAGAGGAACAACTTTACACTTTGCACTCTACTCCAGGTGCATCTGAAAACTGTCCGTCGGCTAGTACTGGAGCATCTGAAAACTGTCCGTCAGCTAGCAATGGTTTGGGGGGTTTCATTGGAGGAAAAGCACATCAATCAAAGAAAGGAAGTTACAGGCAAGAAGTTCAACCTCCGAACACCACTACGAATGCTAGGGATGGTAAGAATGGCGACAGTTTTATGAATAAACAGACTTTGGGTATTAAGGAATTACTATCGGTTCCAAGTTTTTCCACTGTGGTCAAGAACAATAAGGACATGGGCAATTTGAACAAGCAGCTACAGGAATTCAAAAAGTTACTCAAAAACTTTAAATTGTTACAGATGGACAATGTGTATTTAGAGAGGTCGCTAGAGTTAAAACAAGTACCTAAAAAGCTTCGTATTTTTAAATTACCTTTTGGTTTTGAACATGACTGTGAATTGTTTAAAGAACTTATACAACTGTATGACAACACAGGTATGGAATTGATGAAATTGATTATTAAAAATAACAACATTAAGTTAGCAAAACTAAATGAAACTTTAATAAGTTTAGATAACAGCATACATAATGATTTGTTATTTCAATTTAATAAACATCGTTTATACAGTATTATTATGGGCATGGATAGATTTGTTAACAAAGGTTTGGAGATAAAAAACAACAAAATTCATAGAGATACTAATGATTATAACCATAACAAGGCATATTCACATTTTAAGGAATTTAAACGCAACAAATATGTTACTGAGAGAGAAATGGGGGCGCAAGGTGCAGTAAATACGGAGAGTTTGAGCAAGGAATAATACAAAGGACACAATAATAGTCCTAGAACTAACCATGCTACAAATAACACTAATCAAGACAGAGTTTTTTTAGAAGAACCAACATTAAGGAGGTCAGAGCGCCTCCGCGACCGATATCAGGGTCATTATCAACAACAATATTTGAGCAGAGATATGACAAGACACAGGACACATTCATATTACTGAACTCTAGTGAAGATACAATAGAGAATATTGGATTAAGTGACAATAATAGGGCTGATGACTGCAATGTTGTAATGTTTGAATCATGTATCAATAACTATTACTATGATACATATATGACTACTGAAGGAATTGACCAAATATTGCATTCTGACAAGGATGCAATATTTTCCAATATCAATGTTAATTCATTAAATGTTACAGAGAAAATTACTTTTTATCAACAGGACTTATATTGTTCAACTTTGGTTGAAGGTGGATTTACAGTATATCATTACACAGACAAAGAACTTGGTGAAGATTACATTAAACTTTTTAAAAAAGGTTTCACCTTTGTCCCCAATTTCAAATTTGACATTGGCAAAATTATGCTTAATCTAAAATTATACACTAGATTATGGAATCTTAAAATGTTTTTTTCTGCTAATGTCAATAAGGTTATTGAACCAGATTCTGGCCATTTAAAATTGAAAAGAAGTAGTACATTTATACCCCCTCAGAATCCCATTATTTATTTATTTGAAATGTTATGTGATATGGAATTTAGAAGGGTGTTAAAAAAAACTATAAAAATGCATGATAATTTGACAGTAGCAGAGAGATTTTGATTGAAGGAATTAACCAACTACGATCAATATAGAATTATGAAACCAGACAAGGGAGGGGGGTAGTAGTGATGATGAAAAATGACTATTTGAACAAGATGTATGACATGTTGAGTGACACTGATACATATGAAAAGGTGTCAAAGTTTGAGATGAGCAGAGCTTATACTAAGGTGGATTGGCAACTTTATGAGTTGTTAATGGATGGTACTATTGATAAGGGAGAATATGATTATCTAATAGTAGAATTTCCAATTACACTGACTGTGTTCGGTATACCAAAAATTCATAAAAGTATTGCCAATCCACCGTTTAGACCGATAGTTTCTGCCAAGGGGTCTAAACTAGAAGCTGTGGCACATTATATAGATGTGAATTGTAAAAACATCTTATCCAAGTTACCTCATATTCTCAAAGATTCTTGGCATTGTCTAGAAGTAATTAAAGAACATGCAACCCTTATTAATAAAGACACCATTATGGTAACTATTGACATAATCAATTTATTTTCTGTTATACCACACGAGTTGGGGGTTAACCATGTTTCAAGCTAGTTTGTCAGATTTTAGTGACATGAGCATTGACAAAAGTAAAGTTATTACTGACTTGATGGAAATGGTGTTAACAAATAATTATTTTTGTATGGAAGGAGAATTTTATAGGCAAAAGGCAGGTGTAGCCATGGGGGCTAGATGTCCACCAATTTATGCAAATCTAGTTTTGGCATGGTGGGAGACACAAAAGATTTTTACTTCTAGCTTTTGGTCAAAAATCACTATATATCTTAGATTTCTTGATGATATTATAATTTTTTGGAAGGGAAAGGAGGAAGAAATCTTGGAATTTATAACCTTTTTAGACACTACAAACTCTTTTTTAAAATTTACACACCATATTTACAAAAACAACTGTGAATATTTAGACATTTTATTTCAAATAAATGATGAAGGAATAAACTCTAAC